>NW_024412377.1:4598845-4728968 GCF_014898765.1 Herpailurus yagouaroundi | reverse complement strand
AGAGACCCGCCCCCTCAAGACCAGAGACCCGCCCCCTCAAGACCAGACGCCCTCCTCCCCTCATTAGATCGCATGACGTTTCCATTTATTTTCCTAAGTGGTTATTCAACCCAATAATCACCAACGTTGAAATGACTATAACCACACCCCACCCAGGGTCACAGGTGCCTCCCCCGTGGTTATGTCTGAATCCCAAATTGGAGCTTTGAGCTCCATGGGGACAGTGGCCGCAGGGGCTTCTGTACCTATTATAGGGGTTGAATCCTAAATGCTTTTGTTTAATTAAAGCCAAGGGGCCAGGAATACTGAAACATGAGTTTCTTCTGAGCAAACTGCCTGATGGTGATACCTGCTTAGAACTCCCCTCCCCAGCTCTCTCTGTCAAAGTATATAAGTAAACTTAAACAAAAAGAACATAAACCCTGATTGCTGTCTGTGACAGCATGGCATCTAAGGTACCAGAAAACAAAACTATCTACAGCAACAATATATTATAAAAGCTGCTTAATCATAACCGGTGCTTTAAAAAATTTTTTTTTAATGTTTTGATTTATTTTTGAGACAGAGAGAGACAGAGCATGAGCGGGGGGGGGGGGGGGGGGCAGAGAGAGAGGGAGACACAGAATCCGAGGCAGGCTCCAGGTTCTGAGCAGTCAGCACAGAGCCCCACGCGGGGCTCGAACTCACAGTCCTCGAGATCATGACCTGAGCCGAAGTCGATTAACTGACGGAGCCACCCAGGTGCCCCATAACCGGTGCTTTTAAAGAACAAATAATAAGCAGTGACTCTTTTCTGAGTCCTCTCCGTCTTCCTCTCCATGAATTCCCAGCCGTGGACTTCCAGTTCCTTGGCAGCTGCCAGCACCCTCCTAAGCCTCTCGCCCATGGCCACATCATCCCCTGTCCCTTCCCCTTGACAGCCTGTCCTCACATCACTGCGTATGCTCTCCATAAAGCCTTCCGGTCTCAGACAGTGACCTCCACGCTCCCTCTCTCTTGGGCGAGGGTCTTCAGATCAAATAGAGGATTCCCAGTTAAATCTGAATGTTAGACACGCAACTTCAGATAACTGTTAAAAACAAATGTGTCCGTACAACATTTGGGGGAGCAATCATACTAAACTATCATGCATTTTATTCTGAAATTCAAATGAACTTGTATCCTGTATTCTCATGTGCTAAACCTGGCAACCCTCCATTGGACCCAGTTCTAACAGGCTCTGACAGCACTGGGGTCCTCCGGCTTTGGTTTGACCTTTTTGGGGGTCCGCTTTTCTGTGTCCTCCTCCCAGGACTTGGATCCCATGGGACCTCCTTGTCATTCCTCCCATGTTTGCCTGCCAGGGCCGCAACACTGGTTAAATCCAATTCTCCATGTACTTTGTGTCTGCGCCTGAAGACCTGGTTGTGGATTGAGAAAAACTGCTCTTGCTTTTTAATTTATGACCATAAATTGTAAATAGAGCTTGAGCTTTAGTGCTTCCCAGAAGTCACACTGTATTTCCTTTGCAAATTGTCTTCACACTCCCAGAGACATTGGCTCAGACCTCGATGCCAACTTCTCTGCTTCCTCTCAGCTGATGGCCGTTTCTTATCTCACTGAGAAAACAGAATTAAAGGAGAGATCTCCATCTCCCATCACCAAATAAGCCGAACTCCCTGCAGGGAGTCCGTGTTCTTCTTTCCCCCCTGCTTCTGCGTAGGGCCACCCTCTACTCGCACCCTGGACCCCTCTGCCTCTGCTGACTTTACAACACTGGCTTTGCTGTTACTTGCTTTTCTCCCTCTCCCTCCACTTTGTCAAGGGTTTCCACCTTTAACAGATCACTGTATCTGATTATACTCAGAAGCACAGAAAAAGAGAAGTATGTATAGTTATATCCAATACAATTTTGGATTTTAAATCATTTAATGCAGGTTGATTGAAGCGCGCGCACGCGTGCATGCCTGTGTGTGTGTGTGTGTGTGTGTGTGCAGCTACCGTAGGAATAGAGCACACACCTCACGCTGGCTTATGGTATATCATCCCACGTCCATGTCCATCATGGGGCTTCTCTGGAGGGCCAGGGCGTTAAGAGGGTGGACGAGGCCAGAAAGAAAAAGACCAAACTAGCTGGTCTATGTTCTGAGAAAGGAAGCCCAGGTTCGATCTTTATGAACCCAGAATTGTAAAACTAAGCACCAACTTACATCAGCCTCTTAAGGATAGTAAAACGTTTGGGGCGCCTGGGTGGCGCAGTCGGTTGAGCGTCCGACTTCGGCCAGGTCACGATCTCGCGATCCGTGAGTTCGAGCCCCGCGTCAGGCTCTGGGCTGATGGCTCAGAGCCTGGAGCCTGTTTCCGATGCTGTGTCTCCCTCTCTCTCTGCCCCTCCCCCATTCATGCTCTGTCTCTCTCTGTCCCAAAAATAAATAAACGTTGAAAAAAAAATTAAAAAAAAAAAAAAAGGATAGTAAAACGTGGCCAAGATGTGCACATAAAGGAGATTTAAAGAACGCCAAAGGTGATCAGGTGGTGCCTCAAAAGAAACATAATTTCAGACTCCAACTATTGTCCAGACAATAAATGTCTGTGACATTTAAAACAATGTATAGGAATATTAGGATGAAACTTTATAGGAAGGATTTATTTTTGAGAGAGAGAGAGAGAGAGAGAGAGCAGGGGAGGGGCAGAGAGAGAGGGAGACAAGACACAGAATCTGAAGCAGGCTCCAGGCTCTGAGGTGTCAACACAGAGCCCGATGCGCGGCTTGAACCCGCGAACCGTAAGACCTGAGCTCAAGTCGGATGCTTAACCGCCTGAGCCACCCAGGCGTCCTTATAAGAAGATTTTAAAGGGTGGTACTTTTTGGCATTGTATAAAAAGAAATCATTTTAAAATTTCTGGAATGATTTTGTGACATTGAATCTCTCTACTGAATCTCAAGAGAGCAAACTTTCCTCTTGTGTTGCTGCCAGGTTTTTAGATGCACAAAATTGCATCTAAATTTGCAAAATAAATTTGTTTTGCCAAATTTATTACAAATCATTGCACTGGCTATTAAAATTTGCATAATGTTTCTAAGTGTGCTTGGGGACATCACAGACGTGTGTGTGCATGCGTGTGTGTGTGTGTGTGTGTGTGTGTGTATCTCATAGCCCACCGTCACAGCTATCTGAGTTATGTGGGGTGGGGGCTCCCTTTAGTCAACCAGCTCATCAATTTAGTGTTTTGATAGTAGTAAGAATTACCACCGCTTATATTCCACATAAGACAGAGCAGCAAGATTGATAATATTATCAACCCTAGCGGGAGGTGGAAACTAGCCAACAGTTTATGCTAAGCAAGCAGGAAGTGGCAAATACAGTGTTCTCGGTGACGAGCAAATGTGGGGTGTGTTGTAGTCTCAGACATGAAGGATTCTGATCCTTCAAAGCCTCGGGCTGACCTGCCAGACATCTGATCATCTTACATCAGACTTTAAAATGGGCCGGACGACAGACACTCAGCTAATGATGGAATGCTAGGAGAAGTTGTGTTTGTCTTTCACAAAAATCGAGAACAGTTAAATTCCAAAACTCTGCATGCAGAGAATCCTCCAGGATTTGGGGGTGGGACGCACGTGATCTGTGCAAGGCAGGTCAGTTGGGTCTTGGGATTGTGATGTTGGAACCTGAACAAAATCTTGGAGCCACTTTTGGCTAACTGTGTGGCCCCTTAGTTTGGAGCTGGAAGGACGTGTTCACCTCTGCGCTGTGAGGTCCCCCAAGGACCATATCTTGCCCCTAGCTTGTGCTCTCTGAGGAGGTGTCCTGCTCTTATCAGGAAAGTAAGCAATGTTGTTCTGGGAAGGAAAGCAACTCTCAGCTTCACTCATTACAGGCTGTGTGACCTCTGGCAAGTCACGTCTGTGAGCTTTCACTTCCCCACCTTAAAACAGGAACAATTACAGTGCCTGCCACACGCCATGTTCATGAGGATCAGATAACAGCACGCTTGGAAAGCGCTTGGCCCAGAACCTGGGGCATGGCACATTTTCAATAGGTGTTCGCCTTCTCCTTATTAGTTACCATTGTTGTCATCATATGGTCACTGCAGCGTCTCTTCCCTTTTTGTCCAACTCCGTCAGCAACCCTTTGCTGAAAGCCAGCTCTGTATCATTTAGCAGGTTAGCGTTTGTTTTGTTAGCACGTGCGACACCTGTCTACTTCCTCCTTGAGTTCTAGCATTTAATTCATAGAGCCCCACGAACCCTCAGGTTAGGCAGGGCGTCCTAAGCTCACTGCCACAGTCTCTTAACATTTAGTTGAGCTTTATCCTTAGCAGCACTCATCTCTGAAGATCCCAAATCTGAAAGGCGATCGTCAGCGCTTAAACATCGTGAAGCGCCTAACGCTGAGAACAGTGGAACGTTCAAAGAGTTCTCTGCCTCAGTAACCAGCCACTGAAGTTCAATAGCATTAAAGGCATGCAGCAAGCAATGGGAAAAGAAAGTTCTTAAAAGTCTGAGGGCACGTTTGGATTGATAGGAGCTGGGAGGAGTTACCGCGTCGATTGCCCGGCGTGTCTTGTTGTCTTCACGTATCTGAAAGGAAAAGGCTGGTGTCTGTCTGCACCCCTTGCTCAGGCTCTACCTGAAACGTGTCTCCACCAATGGGAGCTACAACGGTCCCTGGTACAGTACGTGTCTCTCATTATGTTCTGTATGCCTTTCTGGAAGAGTCCACGTAACCTCCTCAGTATAGGAGAGCACGGGCACTGGGGATATCCGAGATGCCCATCTCATGCTCGGTTCCATCCTTTGTCTCACTGATGGAAAAGCCACGAGAAAAACATCAAATACCAACTGAGGAACATTCTACAAAATACTGGACCAGGACAGTCACGGTCATCAAGTCAAGGGAAGTCTAAGAAACTGCCATGACGGAGAGGAGCCTAAGCAGACACGACGACACACGTAATGTGGGATCCCGGAAGGCATTCCAGGCGGAAAAGGCACATCAGGTGAAAACTAAGGAAATATGAATAAATACGAATAAAGTATGGACTTCAGTTAATGAGAACGTATCAATATTCATTGTGACGCGTGTACCTCACTAAGGTAAGACGTTAATACTAGAGGAAATGCCGTGTAGGGTATATGAGAATTCTCCTCTGTACCCTCATAATTCTGTTGTAAATCTAAAACTCTTTTGAAATAAAAAGTTTATTTTTATTTAAAAATTTATTTTAACTTTTATTTATTTTTGAGAGACAGAGAGAGACCATGAGAGGGGGAGGAATAGAGAGAGAGGGAGACACAGAATCCAAAGCAGGCTTCAGGCTCCGAGCTGTCAGCACAGAGCCCAACACGGGGCTCGAACTCACAAACCGCGAGATCATGACCTGGGCCGAAGTTTGAATGCTTAACCGGCCTGAGCCGCCCAGGCACCCCTAAAGTTTATTTTTAAAAAGGCCATGTGATTAGATGTAACCAAGTGGATTCGCTAGTGAAGTTAAAGAAAAACATGTTCACAAACATTTACGATCTCAAGCACACACTAAGGCTTAATGTGAGGGATTCCCACAGGTTCTGATGGTACACTTGGTCTGGGATATTCCTGGAAAGAGTGAGCTTGTTTTCATGGTCGTGTATCTCTCTGAATCTTTTTGTGTTTGGTTGTCAGGCTATAGTAATAATAACTACTTCACAGGTTGTCTATGAATATTGAATTCAACATTTGTGAACCCCACACGGTGTCTCACACACAGTAAATCTGTAGTATAAACTCCTGTCTTATTACCGTTAACTTTCTTGTCAATACAGCGTTAGTCATGCCCTATTTTTCCCTTTAAGTACTCGATCAACTGTTAAAATAATTTGTGCCATGCAAGCATGGTTGGCCCATAAGAGAGAAATTCTGTCATGTTCCATTTTTAACCATCTGTGAATTGTGAGTACACAAAGCCAGAAGCTCTAAAAATAAAATAAAATCAAGATGTAAAAGAACATGATTTAGAGGTGGCGTTGCCTTTGTTCCACGTTTTGGAGGAAAAAAAGGTCAGGTAGAACTTGAAGGAACTATCTGTTTAAGAAAGGAAGATACTCTCCAGAAATGAGTTAGTCTACCTGCACTGACCACTAGGAGGAAAAATAAGTAGAGAACGGAGAGAAACAAACCTATTCTTATCACCCATGGCTCTCTCTTGAGGAGCATGGATGGTTCAAATGGAGGTTTACACACTCGCCCAAGCAACTGACTTTTAAGAACCCGCGGGATGTGACTTTCCATACTTGATGCTGGACATGCAGAGAAAGGGTAGTCTCGGCGACGAGATTGCTCGCACACTGGCTGAATAGATTCCACGGGTTAATGCTTGACAGTTAGCCAGGGTTAGGGGTCAAGAGAATGTTGCAGACTTTGCTATTCTGCCGAGTTCTGAAGGCTGTCCACGTACAAATGAGCATATGAATGCAGCTGCAAGCTAGAGGCCCATGCTTCAGATGGCCCCAGCTGCACACTGCCGTAAGACAGAAGTGTAGGATGTACGAGGAAGGTAAATGACGCCAAAGAGCCAGGCAGTGGCCAGGTCCTCTGCTCAGACTTGCTCAGCTCGGGACTTCAGAGGTGGGTGATCTCTTCCACCGTAGACAGAAGTCTGTGACGGCAGTCTGGAGAATAACCTGAAGTGGGCTGAGATCGGAAGCAGAGTTGAAGCGAAAAGTGTTCCGGAATTAAATAAGGAAGTTGCTGAAAGAATGGAAAATGAGCCAGGCGAATTGGCATTGATGAGCTGGTGACCAAGGGAATGTGGAGCAGAGAGTCTTGAAAAACTCCCATGTTTCTGACTCAGGTCACTGAGACTATTATAGCGGATTCATTGCGTGAGGAAAAGAGGAGGAGGGGCCGGCGTGGAGGGGAGCACGGGGAGGATGGGGAGGATGAAGGTGATGGCTTCAAATTGGGAAAATGCTGAGCTTGAAAAACCTACAGTCTGTCCAAGATACAATGGAACATATCAAGAAGAGAGTGGTCGTTCTCAACGAAAGGAGGTGACGGCAACCAACCCCATTGGGATTGGAGGAAACATATCAAGATTGGCACTAATCGTGAAAACCGTATTTTTTGCGGAATTTTTTCTTAAATAAAATGAAATTAATTTCAATTACAATATTGGCCTTAAGCATTATCATAAAGTAGATAGAGTAAGCATTGTTTAACAAAAGGGTGAGGGGGGCGCCTGGGTGGCTCAGTTGGTTGAGCGTCTGATTCTTGATGTTGGCTCAGGTCATGATCTCATGGTTTGTGGGGTCGAGCCCCGCGTCAGGCTCGGCACTGACAGCACGGATTCTCTCTCTTCCTCTGTCTCTCTGCCCTTCCCCTGCTCATGCTCATGTTCTCTCTCTCTCTCTCTCTCTCTCTCTCTCTCAAAATAAATAAATCAACTTAAAAAAAAGGGTGAGAAACAGAAGAATGGGGGATCACTAGGGTCGGGATGGTACTTGCAGTTGTGGGTAGGGTTTAGTTGGCTCATAGGAAGCACATCAGGTTAATGGAAAAATAATTACCCTGTAGCTTTGGCCTGATGCTTTGGCCCTGCCTCTGAAAATGCATCAAGCTGGTTTTCTGAATATACTTCAAAGAGTAAAGCTCTGATGCAGAAATCAGATTGAGAAGGACAAGAAGAAGAAAATGCACAGAAGCGTTCTGCTGATGCTCTCCACCATGCAACATAGTTGAGCCACTGGGTTTCTTAGGGACACGTGGACATTGATGACAAGCATGAGCAACACATCATATGGTTTATTTTCAGGAAACACAAAACTGACAATATATCAACAAAATAAAATGCTGTGTTAACCCACCTGTTAGATAACTTTATAAATGTATTTTGGAAAGATGTGTTTATTTCTCTAGCGCTAATACGTAATGCAATCCATCTGTATCCACTAGGATTCCTTTTGACTGTGAGTGTTAAAACCCCAAAATAGGGGGTGCCTGGGTGGCTCAGTCAGTTAAGCATCCCACTCTTGATTTTGGCTCAAGTCGTGATCTCACAGTTTGTAGGTTCGAGCCCCGCGTCAGGCTCTGTGCTGACAGCTCAGAGCCTGTTGGGGTGTTCTCTCTCCCTCTCTCTCTGCCCCTCCTCCTCTCTCTTTCCAAATAAATACATAAAACTTAAAAACAGAACAAAACAGCGGCTCATTCAAGATCGGCTTATTTACTTATGGTGTCAAAGAACTCAGAGGTAAGCATGCTGGGGCTGGTGTAGCCCCTTGGTTGTCAGGACCCCAGACTCCATGTGTGGACCTGCTCTTCTCTCCCCAACCTGCAGCTCTCCGCCATGGCCTCTGGCATGCCAGCCGTCTCACACACATCCTGGTCAGCAGGACGGAGGAAGCTGTACCTGCCTGGACTTGGACAGGACATTCCCCTTCTGCCCACTGCTCAGAACCTGGCCGCATGGCCATGCCTAGCTACCAGGGAAAGGGAGAAATGCAGTCTTTCTTCTAAATAGCCACGCACCCAGATAACAACGAAGGGCTTTATTATCAGGGAGGAACGGGGAGAATTAGTACGAGTGGCAATGATAAATCTCTACCACACATGCCCCGTACATTTAGGGCGGTCAGGGGCGCCTCGGTGGGCTCAGTCGGTTAAGTGTCTGACTTTGGCTCAGGTCATGATCTCACACTCCGTGAGTTTGAGCCCCCATGTCGGGCTCTGTGCTGACAGCTCAGAGCCTGGAGCCCGCTTCGGATTCTGTGTCTCCCTCTCTCTCTGCCCCTCCCCGACTCGTGCTCTATCTCTCCCTGTCTCTCTCTCAAAAGTAAACATTACAAATAAATAAATAAAATTAGGATCATCAGATCTGAGCAAGTATTAACTGGTATATATATAAATATATATTGTACTTTATATATTTATTATTTTTCTACAATTAATAATCATTGACATAGTTATTACTATAATTAATACAATTTATTATTATAATAAACACATAATTATTTTATGATTATTATATTATTATAACGTATAGATATACATTAATAAGAATGTCGTGAGTACATTAATATTATTGTTGAGATGTGAATTCCTTAGGCAAGATTTTGTATATGTATATGCATATACGTGTATGCATATATATATATGCATATACATATATGCATATATATATATAGATAGATATAGATATAGATATGTATTTACTCCAACCAAATCCTGCAGACTCAGCCCCTGTCTTATACCAGGTGCTTTTATATTCAATAAGGAAACAGCAGTGAACAGAATGGAAAAAAGAAATCCCTGAACTCATAGAACTTAAACTCTAAGGAGGGATTGCTGTTTCTATCCCCAGGATCAGGCCAACATGTAACTGGAACTGGGACCAAGTGTGAACAAGCCATGTCACAAGGTGGTTGGCTTGTGATTTTGTGATTGAACCAAGGTGGAAGCCCTGTGCCCTGGCTTACCAACCCCAGGCCTGATCGGAATATCTTGCCCTCTGACACATGCAGCTTCATGAGCAGAAGAATCACGTTGTTCAGAAAATGTATAAAGATGACTGTCTCTAATCTCAGCGTTGAATTCCTCCAAATTCTGTATCTGTTAAACCTTCAGCAACGAAGACAAAGTTAAGAATCTCCCTTGTCCCCTAGAGATCGTGTGTACCACTGGTTGGCTTCTTGGTCTGGTGTGTGCCATGAAACTATACAGAGGGAGGATGGCACCTCGGGGCTTCCGTGTACTTGGGTCATCATTCAGTGCTGTGTATCAGCTCCTGATGCGTAGGTCATGATGTAATCCTGCTTCAGTCTGGAAAGAAAAGGGAGCGGTCCAGCTTCAGATACAAGATCGAAAGCCCATCTGTTTCTCTTGTGTTTACCCCTAATGATAAGTCCATGAACTATCCATTCTTCAGTCTAAGAACTCAGGATGGGCAATGTGGTAGAACAGAAACTTGTTTCACCACCTTAACTCTATGTCTGTGAGTCAACTACGTACACTGAACCACAATTCTGTCATCTGTACGAAAACAAGAACAATAATATTACCTATCTCCAAATGCTAGTTTAAAAATGCTGTTTTCAAAGTGAGTAAGATCCCATATATACACATACTTTCTAATCTGTAAAACATTAATAAAAACGTCATGAGTACATTCATATTATTGTTGAAATGTGAATTCCTTGGGCAAGATTCTTGGGCAGACGAAGATGTTTTATAATTAGAATGTTTTTTGATTTAATGTTATCTTTCAGAAAAGAAATCATTTCAAATAACTTTATTTCTAGTTGGTGTTTAGATAAGCTCGGTTGACCTTTTCCCAAATCTTGACAATCAACTGGTGAAATGAGATATGCCTGGGGAGGAGCATACATGGTGTGCTTTACTGCCTTGATGAGACAAACAGGAAACCCGATACCAAATAGAAAGTGTGGAGGCAATTACACTTTGCAGAAGGTGTCAGCCCGATATTCGACCAGGCAGACATAACAATCTCGGGAACAAGTGGTATTTTGATATGCCACGAATCCTTTAATTTTTACCAGCAAAAGAGCTGAATTTGTTTTCGCTGAGTACATTTCCTATTTCTCTAGAACAGTTGATTTTTTGATTGGGTTTTCCAAAATCATCAGGTTGGGCTAGGCTTTGTCACGTTCGGAGTGTTCTGAGAGCTGTGACGGCTAAGTTAGAAATGATTTTGGTGGAGACGTGTGTTGTATTTTTGTGAACACAGCTGGCTTTTGCTACCACCTGAAAGGAGTCGAACGGTTGGATGGGCAGCAGATAGAAGATCCAGGGGGCAATGACCAGGAGAAAAAGAGAATGTCAAAGTTGTTCATGCCTAGAGAGACAGTGGTTCTGGCTGGCTTTTGTAAGGCACAGTGTTGGTCTTTGTTGGTAGGGTCTTCAACGTTTTCTTTTAAAAGGTTGACACCCTTTCTTCATAAGACATGGATGAAACTTCCATTTACCTGATCAAGTGATCCTGATTTCTTTCCTAAGAAAAATTAAAAATTGGGTTGGGCAAGATGACTTTAGAAAATGCTTCACTGGTTATAGATGACACCAAGAGATCAGAGAACTAGAAACCCCAGGAATAATCCCTGGAAGATGGAAGGCTTATATGCTGCGGAGAAAAGATTTAGAAATATCTGCTCTGAAAAGGTACTGCATGGCCTATATGATTTCCTGGCTGAAAAGATTTCATGTAAGATTCTAGGACCCCGGGAAAAGTGTCACAGAGGGGAAATTAGACCATGGGAGACAGGACGTGGGCACATCCTGCAGATGCCCTATAACCACCTGAGAGCTCTGAGAGGGCGGTTCCTCCAAACCCAGGGCTGGGATCCCTCAAAGGGTGTTGTTCTGTTCCCTTAGGCACCCTGACCATTCTGGAGAACCCTCTGGTGGCTCTGGGATCAATGTGTCACCTGGTGCTGAGTGGCTTTCCCAGGGAAGTTCCACTGGAGCAGACCCCCCTGTCTTCCCCAAAGTGAGGCCACACCTCTCAGGGCTCCAGAAATACCCTGGCTGGATGTGGAAGAAGGGTCCACATCGGTGAGTTTGGCCCTAGAGCACAACTCAAGAGAGCTGTCTTCCCTGCACTGCCTGATCAGATTTCCCCATTGTGCGGAGCTGGTTTTACCTTTTACCTTTCTTAGATTAAAATGTTCCGAAGTCTAAGAGCCCACTGAGCAGCATGCATCGTTATCAGGGAAGGAAATGGTACCCAGGGAAAAATTAATTTAAAAGGAATTATCTTTACTACTGGAAGAAGACATTGGGAGGTGGGCGGGGAGGAGATTAGAGGGACTTGAGCTTTAACTGAAGCTCCCCAGACTTAATACTTTAAAATGCCTTTAATGCTGATTACAAAGGGAAATACAAAATTGCCCTGGGCTTTCCTTTTAAGATTTAGCCCTTAGCAGACAAAGTCTCTGATGCAACTATTAACACTCCTTTAACAGGTCAGCAAAACTCTCTACTGCATCATCCGCTGGGACTGCCGACCTTTGGTTTTTACAAACAACACTCTCGATGATACCGTGATCCCAGATTCTCTATTTCCCCGCACTCAGAAATGGATTCTGATAGAGTTCTGCCCACCCTACGGTTAGCCTTGTTTTTGACTCCTCTCATTCCATGAGCTAAGTCATGTTCTCTGCATTTGTGAATCAATAAGATAAAAAGAACACGTATTCAACTAGTTTTAAAAATGCACTCAATGCGATTTTCATGAAATTCACTCAACATTATTTTTATGACACTCACCTAGCCCTTAACATTCAAGATGATGGGTAGATTGAAATCAATGTATTCCCACTAAATCCTACTATGAATATTTTAAAACAAATCTTTGTCCCTTAGTGATTCCTATTTCAAAAAAAGAGGCTTGTCTAAATGTGGAGAAGTAAGGTGGACGGTGGGTGTGAAATAGCAGTGGCCTTGCGGCCTTGTGGAGCACCTTGGGTTTTGAAGATTTCTCAGTTTGACGTCGTTGCATCAAGAGAAATATGCCCGGACGCACATTACGTGATGCTACCTTTCCAGTTATTGATGTGTCATGGGCATGGAGACTCAGTGACTCGGGAGAAAAGGTAGGAGCTGAGGGAGATCTTGAGGCGGAGACTTTAGGGGCAAGGCGGATTTCCCCTTCCCTTGTCCCAAGCTCGCATTCTTAATGAACTGTGATCAGTATTGGCCCAAAGTATTGATTTTCCCATCTCCCGTTTCTATCATCCATCCATTGGAAAATAGTTGCTGCGGGCACCTGTCACAGAAACAGCCCACGTGCCTCCTAATCGTGGGCCTTTGGCTCTCCTGGACCATAACGAGAACTGTAGCTTATCTCTGCCTTTCCAGAGGCAAACATTTCACTCCTGTCTGAGCAAACTTCAGATTAGTATTATATGAAAGCAATAGGGGATGACTAATTTTTGGTATTAATTGCAGAATCCTAAGACCGATTCTTAACAATTCTCCCTCTTTGTTCTTCCCTGAGAGCCGCTACTAACAGCCGGCAGGAGGAAGTCAGGCAAACGGGAGTAAATAGCCAAAATAGTTTGCGTGTTGAGGTGGAATCTTTGTAGGCAGATGTGTTTCCCCTTCATGCATAGATCTTGATGGTGACAGTTGTGCTGTGATGCATCGTCACGCCGCGCTGTGTTCTCTATTGATCTGATTCTCTGTTTCTATCTAGGAAATAAACGAAAATGATGGCCACTTCGTTCCCCATTCGCCACAGGTCCACCTGCTCACTGTGCCGCAACAGCAAAATGGGTAACCAGATAAATATCGTTTTTGACCTGCTAACAGGACAATACAGTTCACCAAATTACGTAATGCCATAGGAAAGATAAAAGTTTAGACTGGGTTTCAGGAAATGTTTCCTGATTATAGGAAATATTTGATTCATAGAAAGGCTCTCAGCAGGAGGGATGGGAGTTCTACCACTCTGAACATTTCAAATTAGATCACGGCCAGAGAAATGGAAGCTGACCTTTTGTTTATATCTGCGTATCTCTTAGATTTTCCTTTCTCCAGACCACCCAGTGGTCTCATATGGGCGAGAATATTCTATTTTAACTCTGGACAACGCTGTATGGAAAACAAGTTATTGATGGCCATGTTCTCCCAGTAGGAATTGCACATTCTGATTTCTGAACAAAAGTCATCTTCACAACAGCACTGGGAACGAATGCTTTGACACAATGTGGGTAGTACAAAAAAGACAAACACCTCTGTACCTTAAGGTTTCCTCTTACACGTTTTACATCTGTTCTTTGTGGCTCTGAAGTTGATCTCTGAGGCAAGACTTCTTCTTCTTAGCACGTCTCTTTGTCAACTCCTGGAAGTGCACAAGTAATCACTCAAAACATTTTTAAAAGATGTGTTCACCTACTGGACACATCTGATGTGAGGCCCTTATGCTGTGCTGTGTGGCGCTTTATAGAAGGCCCATTGGGCCGTGGCATTCTCCTCATTGAGATGGGTGGGATGGCCCGTTTGTTTCCATCTCTACTCAGATCATATGCAAGCTGTTGAAGATATTCTTAGGTTGAAAGAGTTACTCAACACAGACATGCAAAATAAAACGTTAGAGTCCCCCCTCCCGCTCTTCCCCAACAATCCAGATTAGTTCATATCATTTCAGAACCTATTGTTTCACTGCTTTATACCCATGTGTTCCCATGCCGCATGTTTTTTTTAAAATTCCAGTATGGCTAACATACAGTGTTATATTAGGTTCATGTGTACACTATAAATTTTTTTTTAATGCTTATTTATTTTTGAAGGAGAGAGAGAGAGAGAGAGAGAGAGAGAGAGTGTGAGTGGGGGAGGGGCCGAGAGAGAGGGAGACACAGAATCCCAAGCAGGCTCCAGGCTCTGAGCTGTCAACACAGAGCCCGACGCGGGGCTTGAACTCACCGACGGCGAGATCGTGACCTGAGCTGAAGTTGGACGCCTAACTGACGGAGCCACCCAGGCACCCCTGATTCAACAATTCAGTACACCACCCAGTGCTTGTCAAGGTAAGTGCATGCAATCCCGGTCGCCTGTCACACCCCACCTCCCCCCGCCGACCTCCCCTCTGATGACCATGAGTGCCTTCTCTGTAGTGAAGAGTCTGTTTCTTGGTTTGGTGCTTTTTTTCTTTGTTTCACACACAATACGTTTTTAACTTAAATGAAACCATCCTATTTTTATTGTTTCATAATGTGTTGTTTTCGATGAATAGCGTATCTTGGAGCTCTTTCTCAGGGTAAAGTATACGGATCTATGTCGTTCATTTAAAAAAACTATATAGTACTCACAGTAACGGCATTACTTACATAGTAATTCTTAAATTAAGAAATGTTATTTCTAATTTTTCACTTAAAAGAAGGCTATAATAAATACATATATATATGTGTATATATATATATATAGTGCATGAATACGAACACTTAATAACATTACAGGCAGACATTGTTCTTCACGCTTCGAAAATTTTACTTAATTTAATCCTCACATCTTTAAGAGGCTGACACTATCATCTCCATTTGTAGGTGAGGAGACTAAAGCAGAGGGCACATGCTGCTCTTGAGATTGGCACCTTTTTTCTCCACTAAATGTTCTAATTGGTCTTTACTGGCTTATTAAAAAAAACCTTGATTTTTAGGGGCACCTGGGTGACTTAGTCGGCTAAGCGTCCGACTCTTGGTTTCAGCTCAGGTCACGATCTCACAGCATCATGGGTTCGGGCTCTATGCTGACGGGGCGGAGCCTGCTTGGGATTCTGTCTCCCTCTCTCTCTGCCCCTCCCCCACTCATGCTGTCTTTCTCAAAATAAATAAATAAACTTTAAAATTTTGATTTTCAGTCTTTTAATCTTTGCACTGAATTTGCTCATAGGATTCAAGTCTCAATTGACTGCATTGACTTTTTAAAACAGTTCTATCGAGTTGTAATTTACAGACCATAAAATTCACCTGCTTTTAATATATAGTTCATGACTTTTAGCAAATTTGCCAAGGTGTACAACTGGGAGCATAAGCCAGTTTTAGAAAATTCTCATCCCTCTGACTAGCTCCCTCACATGTGTTTGTGGTTAACCTCCATTCCTGCCTCCCACCTTTGGCAATCAACAAAGCACTTTCTGTCCCTGTAGATTTTCCTTTTCTGGATATTTCATTGACTTTTTCACGTTTTAAATATATTTTAACAAGTTTTTTATTTATTTATTTTGAGAGGCAGAGAGAGCGCACGCAGGGGACGGGCAGAGAGAAAGAGAGAATCCCAAGCAGGATCCGTGCTATCAGCACAGAGCCCAATGCAGGGCTATAACTCACGACCATGAGATCATGACCTGAGCCAAAATCCAGAGTCGGATGCTTAACTGACTGAGCCACCCAGGCGCCCCTGGACTTTACCCTAGGGATACAAGTGTGCTGATGTATAAGGGCACTTGTACCCCAATGTTTATAGCAGTGCTTTCAACAACAGCCAAATTATAGAAAGAGCCTAAATGTCCAGCAACTGATGAATGGGTAAAGAAGATGTGGTTTCTATATACAATGGAATACTACTTGGCAATGAGAAAGAATGAAATCTGGCCATTTGTAGCAACGTGGGTGGAACTGGAGGGTATTATGCTAAGTGAAATAAGTCAGGCAGAGCAAGACAGATACCATATGCTATCACTCTTATGTGGATCCTGAGAAACTTAACAGAAGACCATGGGAGAGGGGAAGGGGAAAAATAGTTACACAGAGGGAGGGAGGCAAACCATAAGAGACTCTTAAATATTGAGAACAAACGGAGGGTAGATAGGGGTGGGGGAGAGGGGAAAGTGGGGGATGGGCGTGGAGGAGGGCACTTGTTGGGATGAGCGCTGGGTGTTGTATGGAAACCAATTTGACAATAAATTATATATATATTTTTTTATTTTTTTAATTTTTTTTTTCAACGTTTTTAATTTTATTTTTGGGAGAGAGAGAGAGACAGAGCATGAACGGGGGAGGGGCAGAGAGAGAGGGAGACACAGAATCGGAAACAGGCTCCAGGCTCCGAGCCATCAGCCCAGAGCCCGACGCGGGGCTCGAACTCACGGACCGCGAGATCGTGACCTGGCTGAAGTCGGACGCTTAACCGACTGCGCCACCCAGGCGCCCCAATAAATTATATTTTTAAAAAAGCAAAAAAAAAATTAAAAAATAAAGGGTTTTAAAAAGAAAAAAAAGAAAACAAATATTCATACAATATGTGGTCTTTTGTGCCTGGCTTCCTTTATTCGGTGTCGTGTTTGTAAGGTTCATCCATGTCGTAGCATGTGTAAATATTTTTGTTTCCTTTTATTACTGAATATTATTCAATTGCATGGATGAATTTTATTTATCCATTCCCTAGTTAATGAACTTTGGGGTTTGCCTACATTTTGCTTATTATAAATGATGCTGCTATCAACATTATCATGGAAGTCTTTGTGTGGACATAATGTTTTCATCACTTTTGGGTGGGTCACTAGGAGTCAAAGTACTAGGTCACATGGGAAATTTATATTTAACTTCCTAAGACACGACCAGACTATTTTCCAAAAGGCTATATGGTTCTACATTTCCACTAACAATACGTTTCCACTAACAACGACTAGAGTTGATAACACTGTATAATCGAGATTTGCTAAAAGATAGAAGTAAAGTGTTCTCACCAGAAGGAGGAGGAGGGGTGGAGGACGGGGAGAGGGAAACGAAGGAGAGGAGGAAGAGTGATTTTTCTGTGGTCTTAGTCTGTGCATGACGGAGTTAAGAATCACACTCAAATCTTTCTGAGTCCAAGCCCCATCCTCTTTTTTATTGAAATGCTTATTTATTTATTTTGAGAGAGAGAGCAGAGAGACCCTGAGAGAGAGAGAGAATCCCGAGCAGGCTCTGTGCTGTGAGTGCAGAGCCCAACGCAGGGCTCCATTTCACAGACGTGAGATCGTGACCTGAGCCGAGATCAAAAGTCGGATGCTTAACCGACTGAGCCACCCAGGCGCCCCTCTGCAAACCCCAAACTCTTAACTATGATAAAAATCAGTAACTTAAAGATAATTATCACTGATTTTCTTGGTGACAAAGTCTGTGTTTCTAATTATCTATTTTAAAAAAAAAATCCTGAATTATATATGTATAAAGTTGTTAGCTTTTTTTTTTTTTTCTTGGTTGTTGTTAGTGGAAGGAAGACAAGACATGAGAAGGAAACAGAAAATGAAGAAAGACACAACGGAAAGAACCCACGCAGTGACAGCAGGTCAGGTACTTCTCCCAGTTCCTGCTGGACCCACTGCATGAACCATCATACTCCCACTTCCCTCTTGGGTACATCATGTTATCTCCTCAAGACCGAATCCATGAATGTCACCCAAGAAGACGGCAGAGTGACTGACTTCCCACCCAGGGTTGATGTGAGAAGGGGGGATTATATAACCTAAAATCCAGTGACAACGTCCCCCGTTTGCCACCTTGTACATCCCTCTGGAGACAGCTGTCATCTATTGGCCACTCCCCAGTCCTCTCCCACTCAACTCCATCATATGTCTTGGCCACGGGGACATTGGGCATTGCTCCCAGCCGTTCTCTGGGTGCTGCTCCCCTAGCATATGAGGCTATGCACACGCCAGGGGTCTACACACATGACTGATCTCTCAGATGACCACAGATGCCCCTTTGCTCCGGCAGTGATGTGCAAGGTTAACAGAATGAAGAAGGGGGATGTGATTCTGTCTCCACCCTAGGACCCTCCTCTGTTGCTCAGGCTCACCTGGCTTATTTGCACTCTCAGAGAGAAAACACACTTCTTCTCCTTTCCCTCGATAGACCCACTTTATCCTGACACTCCCAGGGCATCCCCACCCCCCCCCCTTTAGAAGTGACAGAGTAGTTGGTGGATCACTTTAGAAATGGATTGAAATGAACTCAAATGGAAGTTTCACCGTATATACGTATATACTAAGCTGAACCGTAGTACAGGCATCACTGTATAAGGCAAAGTAGGGGCGGTTAGCAGGGAATTTCCAATAGCAGGGGTTTCAACCTGAAAACCAAACTCATCTTATCGACATCCATGTCTGGTATATATTTCGTTGAGATCCAATACTGATAGAGAATTACCTTCCTCAATCCCAGCAGTAGCTGACATGCTTAACATACTTTGTTTTCTGAATGCACGAAATAATTCAGACATTCCACAGTCTTATTGAACGATAACCCAAAGTTGGAAATTTACTCAGAGCCTGAGGCCCCCCCGATTCTATCCCATGCAGACACAGCAGGATGGGATCCCTAACTTGTATCACCGCAAGTCTTTTTCTAAAAAGCCAAAGCACTTGATCCAGCCGATGATTCTAGGTGTTGATTTATGAACATCTCTAAGTAAAACACCAGCTTCACAAAGGGTTTCCGTAAGATGTGCCTCACTTTAAACACGTCTGGAAGAATCCGTACGTGCAAGTGCATAGAGTGGCAGAATAGAATGGAGTTTCTAATAGTAACACAGATCATTTGCTTAAACTGACTCTTAGGTGAACAAATGGTTTTCAGCATGCTTACTTAAAGTACGTGTTGCTTTTCTCTGCATCTCTTGGAATTTTAGCAAAAATGCCAAGGATTCCCTTAAGGAAAATACATGTCTGGAGCATAGCAGCTGAAGAGAGGATGGCTTTTAGAACAGACAGCCTCCACGTCTCTGTTCCTGGAAGTTTTTTGTTTTTTTTTTTTAAAGCAAACAATGTTAAATAAACCAAAATAATGGCCAGGAAGAAACCAGAGAAGGCAGTTGGAGATACGCTGTTGCATTTTTCCTCCACTTTCCAAGTCCCACTGGTGAAGAAACACGTAGCTGTTGGAAATCCTGCGTTTCTGGTGTTTTTTCAACCACGTGTTCTTTGGCTCTTACTTGACATTCCCTGGTGAAATGTAAGGGGATATCTTCTTTTCAGTCACTTATATTTTGGATACCATGTATGTTTGGGATAAGAGTTCTCAGTCTGACCTCAAAAGGTAATCTGTTTCCTCTTTCTAAAAAGCGGGACAGTAAAAAGACACTTTCATTAGAAAAGAAATCTTAAGGGGCACCTGGGTGGCTCAGGTCACGATCTCACGGTTCGTGGGTTCAAAACCCGCATCAGGGTCTGTGCTGGCAGCTCAGGGCCTGGAACCTGCTTTGGATTCTGTGTTTCCCTCTCTCTCTGCTCCTCCCCACTCGCATTCTGTCTCTCTCTCTCTCTCTCTCTCTCAAAAATAAATAAACATTTAAAAATTTTTAAAAAATTAAAAGAAATCTTAAGCAAAATGTTCAACATCTACTTTTCTAATTCATATTAATTTTCAAAACTCATTTGAAGTAAAGTGAGTAAAGTGCTAAATTAACTTATGGTAGTATAGAATAAGAGATACCAAGGGATTTAAATGATGTAGTATCTAGTTCCCAGGAACTCCTATGGAAGCAGGGCTCGTCATGTCATATGCTAGAGTCAGCATTTTCTGAGCAATTTTTCAATTTTGAGGGCAGCTCCAGGGGCGTCTTTTGGGCGGCCCAAGTACTTCTGTTTCCGGAGGTCCCCTTCATTGACACAGCAATAGAGCCGGATGCAGTTTGGGAGAGAATGATCGATAAGGGGGGTTAGACGTGGACCCCCGCCCCGCACACAGACACCCTGCTCAAATGGGATGATCTGTCCAAACAAAGAGGTGCTCTCATTGAAGTGTGGGTGTGTGTTGGTGACAGTGGTGGTTGGGGACAGAAGGAGAGTGGCCCACCCACCCTTTAAGAGCCATCGTCATAGATCTTGGTAGTGCTCAGGCATCCTGAAATCCACTTCCTGAGCATATATGGCACCAGGAGGCAGCTGTCATTGCTTGTACGACAGCGTGTCTTTAAGATGATCTAACCTCTTATTTGCCTCAATTTCGGGCTCCCCAAACATCATCAGCTTGATTCTCTTACTGACACGTGTGCTCGGGAGAGAACACACAGATCCCTTAATAAAAACAATTTGGTCAGTACTTCCCATGGTACGTTAACAAACAGGCATTTTATTTACCAGGTAGGCTCTTTGGATACTGAGATATGGGCGTGTGATGCTTGATCCAGCCTTTTATGAATTTTGCTGAAGTTTTTGAACGTGTGGAGCTGACATCCCATCTCCACACAAAGGATCACAAACTTGTTCGTACAGGAGCAGGCGGTGGAGTGACTAACAAAGGGACAGTTTGGGGACCACAGCAGAATGACCCTGTTGGGCTTAAGCCAGTGACAATCACATAGAAAGGTGAGAACACCCGAGATCAGATCTTGTTTTCCAAAAGGAGATAAATACCCAGATTTTTTGTGGGAATGCTACTGATATTTGTTAGCACGTATGTTCTATAACAACCAACTGGGACAAACGAAAGTGAAACGTGCTTGGAAGTCAGACCTGACCTGCGGACAGCTGGGAGTGACTTCTGCCCCCGGCCCTGTTCTAAAAGGAGGCCGTCCTGACTGGAGTTCTGGAAGTTTCCTTTACTTGCCACCACCGTGCGCCTAATCTGAAAATGACCAACGAGTCTCACAAATTTAGGTGACATCGTATAGTTCAGTCAGTTCCACATCTTTCGTCTTAGGTAAGTTAACAGACGATGTTGCAATAAATCACGATGGTAACAACTACAAATTATATTCCTTCGGCTCACACACGCAGTGTTATAATTCTGTATTCGCAGGCACACGGCTGTGGGAGTCTATCTGTCCGAGGAAGAGGGGTTCCTCCTGCTTTGCCGTTTCTAACTAGAAATCTTACGATACAAAGGTCTGCAGGGACTTGGGTAGACAAAGAATCTCCCCGGTACATACCATATGAGCTGATATTTCTAGACTTCCCACAGTCATCTTTCTTCTATCCCAGCATGTAAAAAGGCAGATGAATTCTGTTCCTTCAAAAATTGAGTGGATGGGGCGCCTGGGTGGCGCAGTCGGTTAAGCGTCCGACTTCAGCCAGGTCACGATCTCGCAGTCCGGGAGTTCGAGCCCCGCGTCAGGCTCTGGGCTGATGGCTTGGAGCCTGGAGCCTGTTTCCGATTCTGTGTCTCCCTCTCTCTCTGCCCCTCCCCCGTTCATGCTCTGTCTCTCTCCGTCCCCAAAATAAATAAACGTTGAAAAAATTGAGTGGATGTTTCAAAAGAAACGTCTATGGCAATGCCATTGTGATGCTCTCCATGGTTCATTGTTTCTTATGCCTGCAGAGCTTTTCATTGATCTTATCAATTAACCTCTCCATGGGTGTGTGTTCTTGCTGATTTGTTTGATCTGGAATAATAGTTGGGCCCTTATCCATCGCCTGGATCATTCACTGTCTCATCTGTGTTTTCTGCTTCATCTCATGTCCAAACATTGCTTCTTTTTTACTTGATGTGCAATAAAAATATAAAAGAATATCAACAAAATCAGTTTCTTGTCGAAATCACAAAATGAAGCAGAATGGGGGGGGTTTCTGCTTAACTCTTTAAAAAAATTTTTTTAATGTTTTTATTCATTTTTGAGAGAGACAGAGACAGAGAAAGAGAGAGAGAGAGAGACAGAGCACAAGCAGGGGAGGGGCAGAGAGAGAGGGAGACACAGAATTGGAAGCAGGCTCCAGGCTCCAAACAAGCTGTCAGCACAGAACCCAGTGCAGGGTTCGAAACAACGAACTGGGATATCATGACCTGAACAGAAGTCAGATGCTTAACCGACTGAGCCACCCAGGTGCCCCTAGAATTCCTTTATATCACATATTCTGTGACCAGCTACCATACAGCATGGTGCCTTTAGATAACACAGCCGTATTACACCCTTAAAGTTTTCTCAGACGGTAGAGCTAATGCTTCTTACCACGCACTAAAAATATTTGAACAAGGAGGGTGGGAGGAAGCGTGGGGAGGCGATGGATATATTTGTGGCCCCGATGGCGGTGATGGCTTCACGGGCCTACACCTATCCCCAAACTCACTGAGTTGTATACAGTAAATAGGCACAGCTTTGCACTCAGCAATTATACCTGAGACACACGGCTTCAAAAACCCACAGTATGAAGGTAACGGCTTTCTGCCTTACACACCACAAAGGAACAAATAAATAAGAAAATCCTTGATCGAATTTAATCAAGCCAGTGAAGTAGCATTTTTTTGCTAAACAATGTGCCGGCAAACAAGTATGATGGCATTGAAGATCCCAAATGACCCTTGGCATCCAGCGTCTGACATTAATCTAAGATCGTTGAACCCAGGGAGACTTTGGACTTGAGCTGCCTTGTTCGCTGCGGTGTTCCAAGACCAGTTCAGTGCATTCAAGATAGAGTCACCAGATGAGTTAAAGAACGCATATAGCCCCATGGCAGGGGCGAATTGCTACAGGGCCCCACAGAAAGTCCCAATGGCCACACAGATGAGAAGCGAAAGTTCCTGCAGGGAAACTTTCTTACACGTAAGTCTGTATTTCGACGGGTCTACAAGTCAGAGAGACGAATCTGCATGAAGGGCAGAATCCAGGCCGTGATGGGAATCAGGGAAGAGCCAACCTCCCTGCTAGCTCAGTCCCATGGTAGCTGTGTGGCTTTGGGCAGGAGAACCACTGTCTCTGAGCCAGTGTGTTCATCTCTACAAGTGGCGCCCACCTCCAGAGAGGTTGTATCAGCAGAAAGAGCGAGATCTGAAGCATGATTAAACTCTGCCCTCGATTATTATTTCCCTTTCCTTCCCATTTCCTGTTGTTGTTCTTAAAAAAATTTTAATACGTTTATTTATTTATTTTGAGACAGAGACAGTGCAAGAGAGGGAGGGGCAGAGAGAGAGGGAGACAGAGAATCCCAAGTAGGCTTTGTGCTCCCAGAGCAGAGCCCGATGCGGGACTTGAACTCACAAGACCGTGAGATCATGACCTGAGCCGAAACCAAGAGTCAGACGCTTAACCAGCTAAGCCACCCAGGCACCCTAATTTCCTGTCGTTTTCTTGCCACACTTCCGTCTCTTCCCCCCTGCCCCCATGCGTGGATCTCGAAACATTTTCTCCATTACTGAAAAAAGCAAACCCCCGTGCTCCATCGCCTGCCCCATCACTCCCCGCTCATGTGACTTTGGACAAGTCACATACTTCCATTAGGATCTTTCGTCATTTTTAAAATGGAAGAAATGATACACCCTGTCAAGAAGTGCATTCCTTAGAGCCCATTGTCGGTCCCGTTGTTTCTTCTTTCCCTTGGGGAATTATTTTTACTGTGTTTGTCAGGGTCCGCCCCGGAAAATGAGAACCACCTTAAACGTGTACAACAGCAGGAATTTCGCTCAGGAGATCGGCAGGTCGATGATGGAGGAAGTCGGGAAGCCAGCAGGAGAGACCGTGGGGAAAGCGGTGACTGGTGGCAGCAGGAAGCAGGCAGCCCGGGGAGGGGAGGTGACGATGGTGCATGAGGTCGAGGACAGGTGCGCCCGGCCTGTGTGGTGGGTGCTGGCTGAGACACCCCATCACCGTTCTTCCCAATTCCATGTTCCTGCCATGGATGGAACGAGGTCAGGAGCCAGCTGGGGTTGGGGGGGGGGGCAGCCCAGGGTGGGAGCCACTGAGCCTGAGAACCGGGCAGAGCAGGAATGGAGCGAGGGGGCCCAGCACTGCCAGGTCACGGCACTCAATCCGAGTGCGTGTGTAAAGAGCTACGAAAACGTTCTTTTTGAACTCTTATAATGATGTCAGCTACATCTTCCGTCAGTTTTTACTTTATAAGGATGGCCAGTACGAAGAAAAAAGCATACAGAAATGACTTTTTCAGTGGTTCACAGTGTCTCCGGGATAGTTTCTGGAATAGCGTTTTCAAGGAGTTCCATTTAGTTCATCTAAAGCATAGGTAGGTCTAGATTTGTTCAAAGATTACTCTTTCCAACAGCCAGTTCCCTGCTGTCTTTTTTTTTTTTTTAATTTTTAATGTTTATTTAATTTTGAGAGAGACACAGAGTGTGAAGGGGGGAGGGGGAGGGACAGAGGGAGACACAGAATGGGAAGCAGGCTCCAGGCTCTGGGCTGTCAGCACAGAGCCGGACACGGGGCTCGAACTCGCAAACCGTGAGACCGTGACCTGAGCTAAAATCAGACGCTTGACCAACTGAGCCTCCCAGGTGCCCCTCCTGCTGTCTTGTAAATTCTTATAATCTGTGGCTCCTTCGCAATCAGTCCATGACTCTGTTCATTGGGTATTTCGTGTCTTTAATTTTATGTGATGCATAAATATGAATAAGATAGTCTTTTCCTGAAGAGCTATCTTGGGAATCAATTTTTGGGAATCAATGCCGGACAAGAGGACATAAATTATGACACAAAGTACAGCAAGAGGGAAATTATGTATTAGGAGGGCTATACTCTAAAATATGGAACTTGAGTTGGGTTTTTGCATTCACTTTTTAAAAAATGTTTATTTATTTATTTTTGAGAGGGAGAGAGAGAGAGAGAGAGAGTGCCCGAGCAGGGGAGGGGCAGAGAGACAGGGAGAGAGAGAATCCTAAGCAGTGCAAAGCCTGACTCGGGGTTCGATCTCAGGAACCATGGGACCATGACCTGAGCTGAAATCAAGAGGCAGACACTTAACCAACCGACCCAGGCACCCCTGTATTCACTTTTGTTTTAACCTTTAAGGTTAAACAGCATGAGGATATGGAAGTCTTGGGTGGGGGGATTCCTCCGCACACCCCAGCTACCATCCAAGAGTTTGGTTTTATGTGTTCAGCATTGGATTCAGATCATTCTCAACCAATTCTTTCACTGCCTTCTTAATATTCCAAATGAGTGAGTTTTTCCCAGCAGTCTCCCCCTCACCCCAACAACACAGGGTGCCTGCCAGTGCCTCTCCACACTGGAGCCAGGGTCAGCGAGCCAGAACCTGCCTTGACAAGTGCTGGGTTTTCCCTGGGGAGGCAAGGAGGCAGAATTGCAAAGTCCGTGGCTGTTCAGACACTACCGTCTATGAGCACCTTGACTGCAAACCTCTCGCTCGCCCGTTTTTCGTTCCTATAGAGTTATACCGAGTTTGGACTATAGTTTCTTCTACTCCTCAACTTCTCTTCTTGGGCTTCTTGCCCTCCAACGGCATCAGGGAGGTAAGAATACTTGAGACAAGTACTGGGAGCCCTACTTTACGCTGCCTTTTCAATCTCACAGCACTGAGGACACACTGGGTTTGTGCATAGCGGTACACGTGGGCGAAGGAATGCGTGAATGAAAGAATGAATGACTGGAAGAGACAGGCCAACAAAGCAATTGGAAGGAACTCTGGCTTTGGAAGAACAGAAATCTGGGTGCCAACCCACATTCTTCTCACTGCGTGATTTAGGGCGATTCACGCAACCTCTGGGAGCCTTTCGGTGTGATTTGTTGCGATAACGGGTGAGAGAGAATTTAAAGCGTCTACCGGAAGCAATGGCTCTGCTGTAAGTTCTTAAAAGATGGAAGGTTTTCTTCCACAAACATGGGAATTTTTGTGTGGTTTAGTATGGGAGGAGAAGGAAACCAGGAAAATTTGGGGGGTTTCCAAATGTATTATAAAATAATAACTGGTCCTTGATGCATAATCAACTAAAAATATTCAAGTGTGGTCACAGCAACTTCTTGGCAATTCCTTTCCTAGACTTGGATGGGATATAAAGCTATGAAGGACTGCTACCCCTCCCCGCGGCATGAAATGGGATCATTTCTCTTGGAGTCAGGACAGGAATGCTCCGCTCTGGAAAACTGGGCTCTCAGCGTCAGGTGAACCTGACAAGTCTCTGTCCCAGCCCTCCATTGGCTGTCATCCCGGAAACAAATATATTTTCCCTGACCATGTCTCCAAATAGGCCAGGTCAGCCCTCCCATGCTCTCTCAAAAATAACTTGGGTGGCTTTCAGAGATTTCTGGTTTCACCCAGGTGTTAGGACAGTCTTCTTAGACGTTATAAAGTTCATGAAGTTTAAACAAAATCCGAGTTTCTCATTCACCATTTCAACAGGAGAGTGGGGATGAGGTGGGGGATTCTTGGACCAGGAGGGAAGGTGTTTAGACTTTCTAGAACTTTTCCTTGCTCCAGCTCCTTCCCTATTTATTGTTCCCACCTTCAGAGTCTGGGATAAAGGGAGGAAGGACTAGAGGGAAAAAAAAAAGTTTTGGTTCAGCAGGTGCTGTTTTTTATGTTTTTTTCTTGGGTCCAAAAGTGACTCTGATTCTCTGGGCACTTGTGTGGTTCTCTCGAGACATCCCTGCAGACACTGTGGCTCCTTAGGGGCTCCTACTCAGGTCACATCCCCCCAGCACACCTGTCTCCTGAGGGTGCTACCAGGCAGGCTGCTGGGCAGGATCCTTTCAAGGTCCCCGGCTGCCTACCTTCCCAAGGCACAGAAGAGAAGGTGACTCCCGCGCCAGCCCTCTCATCTTGTCCCTCCGTCATGGCCATGCTAGCCCTCTTCCCACGTTCAGACTTGTCCAGGCACCTGTCTCCATGCCCCCCAAGCCTGGAGGGTGGGCACAAGTGCAGGTCTTTCACTCGGTTCCTCATGCTGAGCACCATGAATAAGGTGAGCTTTTGCTGGGATTCAGCAAGCATCCAGCCAAGTGGAGACGCCATCTTCCCTTTTTGCATGCAACCCTCCCTCCACTTCTCTCTTGGCTTCGGGGTCTGGAAGGACAAGAGCATTGACACAAGAGGGAAGTGAATCTGCTTCTCTACAGCTTTAGGAGAATCCTTCCCTGAAAGCCTCTTCTCTTCGGTGGTTATTGAGGATGGAGGTCATGAAAATGGGTTGGCCTTCTCTGGGCAGTTCCTTTGGGGATGTTTCCACATTTCTCTTCAGAATGTGGGGTGATATCACTCATTATTCTCGGCCTCAAGACTTTGGCCAAAATTCAGGGCAGCGAGAAAACTCTCAATCTACATAAGATTGCAGTTAAATGTACAATTTTTCCATCATGGGCACTAGAAAGCACGGAGACTCTGCAGCTCACTTGAAAAGTAGGGCGTAGGGCCCTTGTGAAGGCTGAGCTTTATTCTCCTTGCCTTGTTTTCCCTGCAGCCCAATTTCTTCATTTAATTGCTTTCCACCTGTTCTATCATGGTCTTATGTTGAAACGAGGTAGGATTTAAATAAGGACAGTAAGACCTTGCTTTGTGAGCATAAATCATTCCGGAAACATGCTTGTAATCCAAAGCACTTGTATAGCAAAGTCAATTTCCCCATAAGAAATAATGGAAACTCAGGTGATTCGTTCTACAACCCAAAAATACTCATATAAAAATGATTATAATACTGTAATATAATACAAAATAATAAAGAAAAAGAAAAATAAACAAATTAACCTGCACTTACCTTTGAAAACCTGCAAGGCTAGTGTGAGAGAGACAAGAGAGGAGGGTTATTGTGTGGGACGACTTTCACTATCACTACCGGAATCACTGCTATCTATCGGCTCAATAGAATCTTTTCCTTTTTGTGCAGCTTTAACAAGGAACCTGTCCAATGACACTTGCTTTTGCCTCCTTGTGAGGATTTCGCGGAAATGTGACGTTGCGTTGTGGCTAAACAGATTCATCGCTCGCACCGCTACGGCCTTATTCGGGTGGTGATTTTCTACAAAATTTTGCACTGTTTTCCACATTTTGTGCATCTCGCTAATCTCATTTGAAGCGAGGGATCCCTCCGCCTGTTTCTCCTCCTCCTCTGCAGATGAGATGCAGACACAGACAGCTTATAAAATCTTGCAGTTTCGGCTACTTGCATACCTCATTCATACTTCTCAGTGATTTCCTTCTTCTTAAAAAAAATTATTTTTAAGAGAGAGAGAGGGAGGGAGGGAACCATTGGCTCAGTTGCGATCATGTGACATTCGGCACCACGTAGTACCCATGTTGCAAGACATCGCTCGTTTATCGAGTCAAAATTTGATAGAAATGTCTGCTCGTCTTGTGGAACTTTCACGGGACAAGTTACTCGCAACCCAAGGTTTTACTGTACGTAAATGCAAGCACTGTGTATGACAGAACATCAGTCACTGACTTTATAAAGCATAAATGAAGAATTCTGCTATTACCTCCATCTGACAGGCAGACAACGGAAAGCAGGGTTAGTCTGAGTTGCCTAGGGTCATGGAGCTAGTGACAGGCATTCCAGAATAGGAACACCCTCTGGTTCTAGAATCTGTGCCCTGAACACTCTATCACAACTACAGTGTAACAGGAATAACGAATGTGACACTTCCTTGGTGATGTACCTGGCTCAACCGGGGCAGGTCTTACCGTGGAATGTGGTCCCGTCGCGTATCTCAAAGTAGCCGGGAAACCCAAAAAGCACAGGTTTCACTTGACTCCTATTTGTGCCGTTGGAAACTCTACCTCAGACATAACCGAATCTGTGAACATTCTCTCCGGAAACCCATGGCCCTTTTTGTCCCTCTTAGGAGAAGGTAGGAGCTTTGAGGCACAGCCTATCAAATCAAACGCTCCTAGTCTCGAACGCCCAGGGGCTGGCTCCTGGTGGGGGGACAGGCGGGACGCCCTGTGGGGATTTTGAGCAAAATTCTTTGTATTGTCACAGGCTCTGTGAGAAAGAGGGACAACCCTCAGCAGTGCTCTCTCCCCGCAAGATCTGCCTGCTTTTACACGTATTTGGCAGAAGTTGAAAGCTGGGGGTACAGCAAAATGTGCTGTGTGTCTCCCAATTACTGGGACGAGAAGGTAAGAATAGCTTTTCTCTCGGGGCGCCTGGGTGGCGCAGTCGGTTAAGCGTCAGACTTCAGCCAGGTCACGATCTCGCGGTCCGTGAGTTCGAGCCCCGCGTCGGGCTCTGGGCTGATGGCTCAGAGCCTGGAGCCTGTTTCCGATTCTGTGTCTCCCTCTCTCTCTGCCCCTCCCCCGTTCATGCTCTGTCTCTCTCTGTCCCAAAAATAAATAAACATTGAAAAAAAAATTAAAAAAAAAAAAAAAAGAATAGCTTTTCTCTCATGCTGCTCTCGTCCCACTTGTGGAAGGAACGGTGTTCTCCTTTATAAAGAGGAACTGTCTGTTGACAATGTGACCTAGGTTGCACCAAATACATTAAAAATTTTTTTTTAATGTTTATTTATTTTTGAGACACAGAGAGACAGAGCATGAACGGGGGAGGGGCAGAGAGAGAGGGAGAGACAGAATCCGAAGCAGGTTCCAGGCTCTGAGCTGTCAGCACAGAGCCCGACGTGGGGCTCGAACTCACAGACCGTGAGATCGTGACCTGAGCTGAAGTCAGACGCTTAACCGACTGAGCCACCCAGGCGCCCCGCACCAAATACCTTTTAAAAATACACAAACGTGAGTTTCCCACCAAATACATTTTAAAAACAAACATACGTGAGTTTTCCGACTGGGAAGTTAAAGCAATTTAGAGGGACTCAGGGAATCCAGGTTGTAATACGGCTTCTTCCCCCAACGTGCGATACATTTAACCGAATTGCTCTGAGACTGATTTCTCACCTGTAAAATGGGGGAGGACTAGGTAGAAGGCGATGACCTTTCTTGGAAGGTATTTGAAAAACTTCAACTTGCAAGGAAAGTTGCGACAACAGTACTCTGAGCTTCAGGATCTTTATCACTCGGAATCACTGACAGCGACTTCCTGCTTTCTTGCTTTGCTGTGATAATGATAATGATGATATCGTTATTGGTACTTGACAAAGCATTTCAGAGTAAATTGGAGACACTGAGCCCTTTTCGGTCTAACTACTTCTGTGGCCAACCTCTTCCAAAACCACAGTGAAATTATCCATCAGAAAATTCGCGCTGACACCATGGCGCTATATAATCCACAATCCATATTTAAATTCTGTCCGATGTCCCAATAATGCACATCATTGCAATTTTTCTTAACCCAGCATCCAGTCTAAGATCACGCTTCGGTTGAACTCGGCATCCCTTCCCTGGTCCCCTTCTGATCTGGAAAGTTTTTCCTATCTTGTCTTTTGTGACATCGACCTTTTGGAATTGAAGAGCGGAGGTTTGGGGTTAGTGTGATGTTCCCTCACGGTCAGATTTGGGGTGCTCGTTTGGGGCAGGGAGACCTCATGGGTGAGGCCGTGTCCTTGCACGTTGGCTCAGAAGCTGTGAGGCAAACTTGTCTTGCCGTCAGAGACATTCGCTTTGGTGACTCAGTTGGAGAGGTGTTCTCTGGATTCCTCTACGGCCGTGGCCGCCTTTCCCTTTGTATAAATAATCAGTAATCTCGGTGAAGATTCTTTAAGGCTGAGCACATATCCTCTTTCTTCATCAAACTTTCATCAAGGAGTTTAGCTTTCTTTGATGAGTCATGCCTGAAGCAATCATCACCACGCTGGCTGCAAAACGCTGATTTTCTCTCCTTCCTGCTGCATTTACATATTGGCTTTCTGCTGCAGGAACAGGTTCATTCTGCTCCATTTACTTAAGCTGCTTATTGTCTCTTTATGTTTTGCCACTATGAACTTGTGGCTGAAACACTTTTTTGTCCCCAGACGTTGAGGTGACGGTGATGCACTATTTCCCTAGAAAAAACTCCACCTACTCACAGACACCTGCCAAAGTGCATATACTGTTAAGATTGTGCGGGATCCTTAATGTCCATTTATGGGCCAAATCCTGAAGTAGTCGTGGAAATTTACGCAATTGCTCTAAAATGCAGTGAGACGTCTGCACCTGTTGAAATTATTTGCAAAGGAAGCAGATGTTAGGCCCTATTAAAATGAGTAGGACAGGTGCATTCCTAACTCACCAGATAGTTTCTTAGAAAACGGGTTATTTTGGCTTCGTTGCTGAATATCACTGTACAAGTGCTCTCAACACATGCTTATAAGCCATACAGTTTCCCTCGAATGCTCAGAAAGCTGGAGAAACCCTCCCCTTGGCTCCTCCTTCTTTATCTTCTGGGTTCCTGCTACTTGGAGAGTGGCTCTGTAGATTCTGTGAGGTTCATAGTGTAGCTCAGCGTGGCTTCAATTCACGGTTCATTCCAGGGTGTTTCCTGGAGAAAGTGGCATAAAAAGATGTCCCATGAGCTCCACCCGTAAATAATCACACGTTTATTCCAATCGAGAGGAAATATCATCAATGCCAGGAGCTGATCACCTTGTGTTTCAGCCTCTGAGACAGGTAGAACAGAGTTCAAGACCCTAGTCAGCCACACGGGCCTGAGCATGTTATTTGACAGCCCTAAATCTTAGTTTGCTTACACACACAGCAGGGACTGTAATCACATCTGGACCAAGTATCAGGAGGGGAGAAGACAGGGGAGAAGACAGGGCTGGAGACTGAGAGTCTCACCCAAACTACTAGGAGCATAATGCTGCCCAGTTCACTCATTCATTCACTCATTCCTCTCTCCCTTCCTTCCATTGTGAAATATTTGCACAGAGATACTATGTGCAATTGACATGGCAAGTCCCGTTGCAGCTTCTTATATCAAGGAAAAAAATATCAACTGCTTTATTCTTAGGGTCCTAGGTTTCTTGATGATTTCTTTGAGGAATGCTACCTGAAGCTTTACGGATGTTGACAACGTTTTGGGGATAGGATTTCTAGAAATGCCTTGTGAGTTCACGTTACTATCTATTGTTCAAGATCACTTATCGCTACTCTGCTAGTCCTCATTTTTTTCTGAGAAAGACATTTTAGGTAATCATCTTATTATCTTATTATTATAATAGTTTTATTATTTTAGGATATGGAGCACATGTTTCTGCTGCCCACACTTCCTTTCATTGGCAGAAATTCTCTGCCTTCCCTGACAAAGGAAAATGAGGAAAAAAAATAATGCAGATAGATGTAACCAGGTGAGGATGGGTAGGTGAGCAAACACCAGCGGTGCCTTTAAAGACGAATGACATATTTAAAGATGTACCCTTATGTATCAAGTAAGACACCGGGTGTCGATTTCCCCAGACCAAGCGTGAAGACTTCATTGCCACGGGCCCTATCACAGTCTAGAAATTGGAAAGTACAATTTAAAATGTATTCTACCTTCAGCAAGAGTTGATATTAACTTTTTCCCAAGTCCTTCAGTCCTTGAGATGTTACAAAACAAATATCATGTCTGAGGAAATTCAGAACCAGGTAGAGTTTACGTCATATTCTCTGAGAATTGGTATGTTGGGTACCAGGTGGGAGGGAAGGAGCTCTTGTTGGAACTGGTCAGGTGGGGTCGGAGGGTAAAGGTGGGTAGAGGCAGGGGGGAGGGGGGAGGGGGGAGGGCTGGGGGTGGGCTGCGGGAGACGGGGTGGGCTGGGGGAGGGCTGGTAACAAAAGCACTCTAGAGCTGGAATTGGCATCTGGCTTTGTAATTTGTGGAGAGCACAGCCCTAAACGGGGATGAAAGGTCTCGTGTCGTTTACTACACAAGCTGGTTGTAAAAATAAAATGAGGCAGTACGGAATGTTTATATAAACTGTAATGTGATGGACAAATAGAGCGTATTTTAGGAAGGGTTTCTAAACTCAGGAGGAATCAATCCCATATGATCACCATATGGTGTTAACACGGTCTCCTTTCTGTGAGCCCAAGGTACAGAATTGGAGCAGCGCTCCCTGCACATACTTACACATGAATACATTTCTAGCTCTGGAGAGCTTGCCATATTGAATTGTTTTCTTGAGACAGCAGAATACAACTAGCATTTACCCACCAGTTCACCGATCAGTAAGCACTGATTGAATTCCCATGATGTCTTCAAGTACCATGCCGGGCCCTAGGAATTCAGAAAGGAAAGGACAGCCCCTGAACCGTGGACTCTCAGTGTCCGGGGAAGAGTAACAGGGAGGTTTCTTCCTGACGTTAAGCCCCTGGCTCTTCGTTACTTAGAACATGTATTTTGAAAACTTGCCACCGGAAGTCCTTTCTCTGCCCTTTTGAGCTGTGGATCTTGTCCCAGACTCTCGCCAGTTTTTAAAACCCGGGAAACGTCTTTCTCGAGGACCTGGAAACCGTGCCTTTGAAGTAGGATCATCAAGGAAGAGAGCTCCCGTGTCTCCCGCTCTCTGCAAGAGGGTGGGAGCCTGACTTTGATAATCGCATCAGCCCGATCACATTAGCCCACCGGCCCAGAACGCCCTGCGATGCTTTTCCACTAGTTCTCCCCGGAGCCGCAACACCACGGCCTCCTTTGCTCCAGCAGAATTGGCCTCGGTCTCCTCTGCTGGAAAAGAGTCTCTCCCCTACAGCAGTAGTCTTGAATAAAGCCCTTCTTGCCTGTTTAACTCACCCAGTGCAATTTTTCTCTGACAAGACAGACACAGAGGAATGAGAACACAGAGACGGACAGAGGATCAGGACAAAGATGGGTGGAGCACGGCTTCCGTGCTCCCGGGAGCTGCTTGGATTCCGAACAGCGTTCTAGCCCCATCCACGCTCCAGAGTCTGTGCCTCCCGAGCTTCTGGGCACACCAGGTTGTTCGGCCGCATCTGCCTGGCTGAGGGACAGCATCACACGAACAAAATACCGACTATCTGGTTCAGCTATTCACAGTACACAACCACTGTGAAATAAACAATCACGGCTTACCAGCACACGATTCAGAGAGCTAAAGAAGAAGGCTTTCCCAGGGAAGGCAATTAGCGTCGGCTCTGAGGCAAAATGCCTTCGTTCTGAAACACTAACGGTTTGGAACTTCTGTGCTCTGGAAACTGGCAGAAGGGCCCGGGAGAGCGGAGAGAAGGGCGGTAAGAACTGGGAAGTCGAACAGAGTGTGTTGGTCTCATCAATCATGTCTGCATTCCCTATGGCTAAAATTCCATTCCCGATTTTCCTCTTGCATGGACTATGGTACTCAGCTGCAGTTTAACTTGGTTGACCCGCCAATGGTGGGAGAAGGACATAATCTCACCAATAGTCTTGGTGGATTCCAAGTCACTGCTGCCGTATAATGGAATTTTACCTGACCGGACATAAGGGGGACACCAACTGGCATTGACGTTGCTGAGTGGCACTGGTGGATGCCTGTGTGGACAGAATTGAGTAGTTTTGACAGGCTTCCTTCGACAACTCACTGTCCTTAGGACATCAACAGCCACTGACCGTTGTCGATGATAACCACTCATCGGTACGCGCCAGTGACTGGAAAGCCATGCGATATTCATTAGTGTGTTGGTATTTGATGGTTCAGCCCACATACCCACAGGCTTGTCATACAGTAAAACCCATCTGGGGTTGCAGGCAGCTTTTTCTTCCCTGCTGCTGGCTGTGGGTTTGTTCTTTCAGATGGGAAATTGAAGGAGTAATATCTCACGATAATTTCTGCTCAAATTGTATTTTCTTAGCTATAGCTTCCAAAGCTGTGGGTCTTCTGAATCTATATTTTCTTTCTTTTCTGGCTGCCTCCAAATGATTTTCTATGTTCACAAGCTATATCAAATTTTCTCCCCAGTCACTGCTTGAAAGTGCATGGGTGGTTGAGGGGAGTGAAAAATTTCTCAGCTCCGGAAGGGCATCCTTCAGCCCTCAGCAGAATGGTCACACGCTGAGTCCTTAACAGCTTCCTTGGACCCCAAAATAGGTGAAGGCAGCCAAAGAGCCTATGCCAAGAAGACTTATAGTTAACTATGGCATTAATGCATCTGCACATTGTTTCTGTAACATTATCCCTTTTGAATATCAGTTTTCCTACATGATCCTCAAGGAAGAGAGCTCCCCTGGCTTGGCGTGTATGAGCCAGACTTAGGTTGTGGGGTTAATACCAGCTACCACTAAATTATTGTGTAATCAAAGATGAGCAATTTAGGCTGGGGGTATGTATGTAGGCCTTGGCAGAGAATCTAACTTGATTTCTCAATGCTCAAACAATGTATATAGAAATCAGCTATTTTAACAATGCCCATTTCGTGACAGAAGTCCACCTTGACTTGTTCCTTTGGACAGATTTGAACACACCGAAGGAGAGTTCACTCTGTTGAACTGGATATCATTGCTATAAAAAATTTTCTTAAATATTAAATCCTGAGGTAAAACGTAGCCATAAATCGGCCTGTGGCTTCATGTAGAAATATGAAATAAAAACATTAAATTCAACACCACAGGATAGTCAGTGGGTAGAAACACACTTGAGGGAATCGAGTAGTCGAGACCCTTGCCTGCAAACAGGTCTCATTTTAACTTCCCAGGAACACAAGGCTTGATTTGGTTTTTCCACCCTCTGTATGATCTTCAGAAAACCCTCTGCAGCTCATTCGGGTAATTTGACCAGCCTAATTGGCAGAAGGTTCTTCCTTACATCCAATCCCTATTTCTTCTCTCTTAATTTAAACATTATGTGGATTTACTTTAGCTGGTAAATAAGTATGAAATGTCCTTAGTCTTCCATAACCAAGCGCTGTGGACCAAGAGACTTAATAACAGAAATTTAGTTTCTCACGAATCTGGAGCCTAATATCAACGTGGTCGGTTTCTAGTGAGGGCTTTCTTCCTCGTGTGCAGACGGCCGCCTTCTCACTGTGCTCAAGCGCAGGAGGGAGATACAGCTCCCGGACATCTCTGCCCGGAAAGACACGAACTCCGTCAGACGACAGGCCTGCCTGCATGGCCTCATCCACCCCTAATCAGCTCCCAAAGGCCCCACATCCAAGTCCATTATGCCGCGAGTTAGGGCTTCCACACGGGAACTTTGGGGGACACAAGCATTCAGTCCTTAACATCCTAATACTTTTTTTCCTTTGGGTTTTATAAGCCTGAAATTCTAAATATTTCAAAAGGTTTACTTTGTATTCTTTTAGAAAATCATCAATGCCTATCACTCAGCTCTAGGCAGCTTCCCCTCATCTTTTAAACATATAATTCTACCGAGCCATTTATAACACACATAGGTCTAAACACGCGCGCGTGTGTGTGTGTGTGTGTCTGTAGTGTCTAATCAGCATCTGAGAAAAATTACAGAGCTGGATTCATACTTCACTGCTTACGTCAGGTGAAAAAATGAAACTTCAATGAGAATGAAACTTTCAAAGATTCAAAGATGGTAACACTGACAGAGAATACAGAAATGTTGCTAAGAGACTCAGACGACTCTTTTTAGGCAAAAATTCCCAGCCTCAAGTTACACTGATAAATGTTATATTTGATGACCTAAAAAAACGAAAATGTGCTGCTGCATGGAAAAAATAAATTCCAGCAATAAAGTAAAAATCAAAACAAAACAAAACAACCAACCAGGAAAATGTTTATAACATGTATCACGAGGACGCCTGGGTGGCTCAGTCGGTTAAGCATCCGACTCCTGGTTTCGGCTCGGGTCATGATCTCATAGTTTGTGAGCGTGAATCCCACATTCAGCTCTGTGCTGACAGTGCGGAGCCTGCTTGGGATTTCTTTCTCCCTCTCTCGCTGCCCCTCCCCAGCTTGCACTCTTTCAAAAAATAAATAAATAAAGATTTAAAAACACACATGTCGCAAATGCAGGCTAATGTCTCTAAGGCAGATCAGCAAAAGCGAACAAAAACTCAACCCAACAGGGAATCTGTAATAAATGTGAAGAAATATTTTAAAATATATAGAAAGAAATGCAACCTTGCTTGTTAAAAAAATATAATAACTTCGAAAGCCTTAATAGATGGAACATCATAAGTAAAATGGAAAAAGTTTAAAACATACAGTAAGAACTAAGGGAGACACCATTTTCAATTGTTAGGTTAACAAAAAAATGTTTTGAAAGTTTCATGGGCGTGGGCGAAAGTGTGCAGAAATCCATTCTGACGTGTTGTGGTTGACGCATTATTTAATATCATTTCTTTGAAGAATAGTATGACTCTAATATTATCCAAATTTAAGAACGACATACCCTTTGACTTGATGATTCTCTCCCAGAAGACTCTCTCTTGGACGATAAAGTACACACCCACGGGTATCCAGTGGGGTATTGGTTGGAGAGACAAAGCACTAGAATCAATACCACTTGGTTCTGCGAATCATGTTTATTCAATAAAATTCCAGGTGACCTTACCATGAAGGAGGGAGGCTCACGTTTTAGAAATTACATTTTTAAAATGTTTTTTTTTTTTCAACGTTTTTATTTATTTTTGGGACAGAGAGAGACAGAGCATGAACGGGGGAGGGGCAGAGAGAGAGGGAGACACAGAATCGGAAACAGGCTCTAGGCTCTGAGCCATCAGCCCAGAGCCCGACGCGGGGCTCGAACTCACGGACCGCGAGATCGTGACCTGGCTGAAGTCGGACGCTTAACCGACTGCGCCACCCAGGCGCCCCTAGAAATTACATTTTTAAAATTACATTTCACAATGCATTGATGGATTTTCTTTAACTACTCATCGTGTACATGCATTACATCAAAAGCAACCACAGCAGCAACAGCCCTGATGATAGTTTGCGGGGAAGTTTTCATCTAACAAGGGGACTACTAGGAAAAATCTTATTGTTTCTAATTAAGCACATGTCAGAACTAGTGGAGTTATTGACCTTAATTAGCCCTCTCCCTATTTCCCTGTGTCCACCCGATCACACAAAATGCATGTTGCATGGATTCTAAATAGACACCCATCATCTCCAGGGTCTACTTTGTATCTTTTATTCTGTGTTTTCCATAAACACCTACATTTGCTGACTGCTCACCGTATGCCAGGCCTTTGCTAGGCACATAACACTGACCTGTAAAGTCAACACAGTTCTTCGTCAATTTGAACACAAAGCTCTCTGGGGCGCTGGTGGCAGGGGGGGCTTAGTCAGTTAAGTGTCCGACTTCAGCTCAGGTCACGATCTTATGGTTTGTGAGTTCGAGCCCCGTGTTGGGCTCTGTACTGACAGTGTGGAGCCTGGAGCCTGCTTGGGATTCTGTGTCCCCTCTCTCTCTGCCCCTTCCCCTTTGCTCTCTGTCTCTCTCGGTCTCTCACAAATAAATAAATGTTAACAACAACAACAAAAAGAGTCTCTTATGAAAACGAAGCTCTCCAACAATGAAGCAATAAGTAAGACTTCCTTGAAAAATACTTGTGTACATCTCCATTCCCAGAGTTTGAAATAACAATTTTAACGATTAAAATAGTAATTTTAATAATGTAACAATCGCATGTAACAGCGGTTTTCATAATTGAAATCATATTTTGATAATGTAACACTTGTTAATGTGGTAATAATTATAATAATTCTAAAGAGCTGGAAGTCAGGAAGCAAGCACGCAGGCTACTGCATTTTGCTTTGGAATCGTATTTGCTCAAATTCTTTTTCTAAAGTTTACTTGGGCTTTTTTGTTTTACTTCTTTTTCTTTTTTTCTTTTTTTTTCTGGAAGTGCAGCTGAGCACAACTAGGTCAAGACAGTTAAAAAGAAAATCATTTTTAGCCACTTATCTTCGCCAGAAAATCTGTTGAAAGTGAATTTGCTGCTGTCAAAAAAAAAAAAAAAAAGCTGTGTAATGCCAGTTTTTAAAAGTACATGGTATTTTGAATTTGACTTTCTGGAACAAAATCCAGGTGGGGGAGAAGCCCTCATTACCATTTCTTTTACGTTGTTCTGCTTTAATTCATCCGCTTCCGAGTACAGTCACCTTACTGATGCAAAGCTGTCCATGTGGAATAATTCAATGCGAATCCCTGTGCATTTAGAGTAATTCCTGAGCAGAGCTATTAACCAAAAAGTAATTCATTAAAAATACTTTAATCAAGACCTGTTGCAGACTTCATTGTCATGCCGTCATTTGCACAAAAAGTTAAATGTGAAAGAAACGTATTTGCAAAAAAACGTGGCAAAATTCGCAACCCGCAAGATTCCAGATCACGCCGCGCTTTGCGGCTGTGCTCTCGGAGATGTGAGCATCCAGATACATTTTTCAATACAAAATGTAATTAGGAAACATCACACAAAATCATTATGTATTTGAGCCGACTGGAAGCAATTCTTTGTTCATTTTCTCTCTTGCTCTGAGATATTAACCTTCAGAATATTTCCCAGCAGACCCAAGTCATTACTTTCACAGAAGAGGCCAATTCAGCTAAGCCACGCGGCACTGCTCTATATTTATCACCCAGTAGATGCAGGCTCTGGGCGGGGCTGGGAGGTTAGGGGTGAATTAAACACTCTCGAGTCTGGTTAAGTGTGGATGGACCTCTCAACACGGTGCAGTTGCCAAGGAACAGCACCATAGCTCACGTGGCCATCCCTGTGCTGAAGGAGAAGGCAAGGATAGGGAGGCCCGCAGAGGAGAAGTCCATGGGATACTTCTGGTAGAATAAAAAGACTATGATGCTTTCAGGAAATGCCAGGCTTCCTGGAAAGCAATGCAAGCGGACAGAGAGTTCGTCGAGGTGGGGATACGGACAGAAATCAAGGCAAAGGAAGAGCGAGGCCTGTGGACTCCCAGAATGGCGGTGTTATCAACTTCAGATTGTTAAAATACACTGGAAGGCACTAAAGGACTCCAAACAATAGTAAGCAAGTCGACGACAATTACAACATATAGCTCTTAAGGTATAAAAGTGCTTTGGGGCACCAGGGTGGCTCAGTTGGTTAAGCTTCCGACTTTGGCTCAGGTCATGATCTCTCAGTTTGTGAGTTTGAGCCCCACGTCGGGCGCCGTGCTGACGGCTCAGAGCCTGGAGCCTGCTTCGGATTCTGTGTGTCCCTCTCTCTCAGCCCCTTCCTTGCTCACGCTTTGTCTCTGTGTCTCTCTCAAAGATAAATAAACATTAAAAAAAAAGAAATAGAAGTGCTTCAGTCATATCTGTACCTACCCTGAGTCTCGCTGAAAATTTTCATCATTAATAGATTCAGCGATGCCCCTGATGATGTTGTGTTATGTATCTAGGATTCCTCCCTTGTTCTGGGAAGTGTATGACCCATGCATACTGCAGGCTATGACCAACCAAGTCCAAGATTGCCTGGGTAGCATCTATAGCCCAATATCAGACCTCTCCTACCTCTGAGGTTTGTCTTGCCCTAGATGGCGTGCTTGGCTACTGATTCTCCACTGGGTACATCCTTCCATCCCATGGTTCCCAGCACCCTGCCATCCAGAACCCCTCCACACATGGAGACCACCAAGAGCCATAACCAACAGCCCCCTCGAAAGAATCCAGAGATGTAAACACTGGGAAGGCCATGGCTGACTTCACCTTACTGCCTCTACAGCAGTACTGGAAGTCTACAAAGGACGCTTTGAGTTGAATGAAGAAGAGGGGTTAGAGAGAGGAAATTAAAATGTGGGAAGAGAAATGCAGCCTCCAAATGAGTGTTCCATCAATTGAATGAATAAGCCCAAATAGAAGTTAATTGTGTGCAAGAGACTCTTGTGTTTTGCTTGCTGCTGATGTATCTACCTCCGAGAGAGGACATTTCCAATCAGCCCTTCATAGAGATGTACAACTTCACCCATTAGGTGGTCCAAGGACAAAGAAATTCCTCACAGAAACTTTCCCCACATAGTGGGTTGGATCGTGTCCCCAGTAAAGACATGTCCAAGTCTAGGACAGAGGCAGGGGTCAGAACAATGCTGCCACATGCCACAGAATGCCAAGAGTCACAAGAAGCTGGGGGAGGCAAGGAAGTATCCTTCCCTCGAGCCTTCAGAGGGAGCGTGGTCCTATTGACATCTTGGCTTCAGACTTCTGGCCCCTGAAACTGTAAGAGAATAAGTTTCTTTTGTTTTAAGCCATCGATGCTGTGATAATGTCTCTGAGCAGCCCCAGGAAAGTAAAGTATCCCCAACCTGTGTTATTTAGTCTGGGTCAGGCTAACACTCAGGGGAAGGAGGAGATTGGGGAGTGCGGAAGGGGTGGGAAGCTTCAGGGGGCCGGCGGAGGACGGAGCACAGAATGACAAGTCTAGTCCGGTATCTGGTGCCGCAAGGTCAAGCATGGATCCCATTCTGTGTGGACCTGGGACTGGATCACATCGGACTGAGTCACGATTGAGTCAAACACTTGCCATGTATCTCAAAGACCGATGTAAATTCTGAACGAGGGTACAGTCTAGTTCCATGCTGGAAATAAAAACTTTGACTTCAGTGCCACACCAGGTTCACCTACTCCTGCCCAGAATGGAAGTTTCACTTCACAATGTGAATGTAAATGTAACATCTCCCTTTAGTCTCTCCTCCACCCATACCATCCTCTGGCCACGGCGTTGGCCCGGGGCTTGCCAGAGCCATAAAGATCATGACGACGTCAATAATAAAGCTATAAATAAAAAGAATTGCAGGCACTAATGTAGCACCTACTATGTTCCCAGAATGGTTCTAAGCAGCTTAAATCCTTATACATATTACGTTTTCCAAAAAGAAAATCTGAGACTGGCAATTATTATCCCCATTTTATTAGAAGAGGCTAAACACAGAACGTGACTCGTTCGAAGACACAGCTTGCTAGCAAATGGCAAGGACTTGGTCCCATTACAGAATGTACACCTGTGTATGGAGACTGTCCTGGGTTGACTCGTGTCCCTCCAAAAGACATGTTGAAGCCCAAATCCTGCGTAAGTGGCTTTATTTGGAAATAGGGACTTTGCAGGTATAGTCCGTTAAGACGAGGTCATCAGGGTGGGCCCTAACCCAATATGTTTGGTGTCCCTCTAAGAGGAGGTGACTAGGGCACAGACACACACACACACACACACACACACACACAGGAGAAGGCCGTGTGAAGACGTAGACGCAACAGGAAGATGGCCACGTGCAGACAGAGACAGAACGCAGTGATGCTGTCGCAAACCAGGAAACCCGCCACCGCAGGAAGCTGGAAGAGGAGGGAAAGCATCCTTCCCAGAGGCTTTGGAGAAAGCCCAGCCCTGCCCACACCTTGATTTTGGCCTTCTGGCCTCCAGAACCATGAGAAAATAAATTCCTGTGGTTTTAAGCCACCCAGTTCGTGGTACTTAGTTACTGCAGCCCTAGGAAACTAATACGGAAATCTAGGGAATTTTCAGAAATTACTCATTTTCTTTTTCTCTTCTATTTGTGTTTAGATTTTTTAAATTAGAAAAATAACGGACAGCTAAGTAATGAGGCAAGCACCCTGAACTCACCCCCCAGGTCCCAGAAATACAAAACGTTCAGGGCCCCCAGAAGCCTCCTGCACGCATAACAGTCTTCTGAATTTATATTCTCTTAGTACCTCAGTAGGCATCTTCATATTATAGTTGGGTTTTGGCCGTCTTTTATCCTTGTAAAAGGAGCCATGCAGCATGGATGACCAGTGAGCTCATCAGTATAAAGATGAGCAGAGGCTCCCCTCGCTTGCCCGGCTCATGTTGTGCCAGTGAGATCATCCCAACACCCCACAGACTAGGTTCTTCACTTTGCCCCTCTTCAGGAGTGCCTTGCCTACTGCTGGCTCTCTTAATTTCCATAGAAATTAAAAAAAAATTTTTTTTAATGTTTACTTATCATTGAGAGACAGGGAGAGACAGAACATGAGTGGAGGAGGGGCAGAGAGAGAGAGGGAGACTGAGAATCCGAAGCAGGCTTCAGGCTCCGAGCTGTCAGCGCAGAGCCCGACGTGGGCTCCAACCAAGGAACGGTGAGATCATGACCTGAGCCAACGTCGAATGCTTAACCGACTGAGCCACCCAGGAGCCCCCATTTCCATAGAACTTTTAGAATCAGCTTGTTAAGTTCCATTTGAAAACAGCTGTTGGGATTTTTATTCTACTCCATTGAATCCATAGATGGTAATGGGGAGAACTGGTATTTTCTCAATATCGAATATTCTTCTATATAAATGTGCTGTATCTGTCCATTTCCTTACTTCATAATTCCTTAAACATATCCCACAGGTGACTGGATTGAATTACTGGGCATAATTTATTAGAATTCTTAAGTAACTTGCTGTTTTTATGCTATTTTACATTTATATCTTTAATTTCATGTTCTGTTTGTTTCTCATATATGGAAAGACCTGTTAATTTCTGGTTATTGACATAATAGCAAATACATTACACTTTTAAATTCTAATAATTTTTCATAGGTTTTGTTATAATATCAAGATATCAAACATTGACATCATCTGCTAATGTTTGCTTTTCTTTCTTTTTTTAAGTTTATTTATTTATTTTGAGAGAGAGAGAGAGAGAGAGCATGAGGGAGGGGCAGAGAAAAAGGGAGAGAGAGAATCCCAAGCAGACAGCGCAGAGCCCAATGTGGGGCTCGAACTCATGAACCAAGAGATCGTGACCTGAGCTGAGATCAAGAGTCGGACGCTTAACTGACTGAGTCACCCAGGTGCCCCACTTTTATTTCTTCCCGTCCAAATATTCTACATCATTTTTTTTCCTTTTTTCACTGCAGAGACTAGGACTCTGGAACAAAGTTCACCAGAAGTGGTAAGAGTGAGCATGCCTGCTTGATCCCAGTGTCAGAAAAGAGCATTCCAACATTTTGCCATTTAAGTGATATTTACCACTTAAGAGAGCTAGTGTTTACTGTAGTGGTTTCTAAAAATACCTTTCCAAGGGGCGCCTGGGTGGCCCAGTCGGTTAAGCGTCCGACTTCAGCCAGGTCACGATCTCGCGGTCCGTGAGTTCGAGCCCCGCGTCGGGCTCTGGGCTGATGGCTCGGAGCCTGGAGCCTGCTTCCGATTCTGTGTCTCCCTCTCTCTCTGCCCCTTCCCTGTTCATGCTCTGTCTCTCTCTGTCCCAAAAATAAATAAACGTTGAAAAAAAAAATTAAAAAAAAAAAATAAAAATAAAAATACCTTTCCAAGATTGAGAGAATTCCTTTCTGCTACTGGTATTTGATGGCTTTTTAAAAAGCATCAACAAACACTGATGATTATAGAGCACATTTGCTGCGTCTGTTGAGATGATCGTCCTATTTTCCTTCTTGACTCTACGCATGCAGTGAATCGCAGTGTTGATTTCGAAGGTTAAACAGTTCTCATTTCTGAAATCTGGAGCCAACTGACTAACCGCGATGCAGGGTCACACATTGCTATATATTTAGAATTTTTAAGAGCATGTTTTTAAAATAATGTTTTTAATTGTACGTGCACATGCAAAACAAAACAACTTCAAAACTATGTCTGTACTATACGTAAATACTTCCTTTTTCAATTTTTGGTAACAGATTGTTTAAAACTGGTATCATTTCTCTGTTAAACATTGGGTAGATTTTACTGGTGATGCTGTTTGGGCTCAGAAACTTCCTTGTCAGCCTTGGTAATCTGTATCTTTTATGACTGTGTCTGTTATGTCCAAATTTTAAATTTCCTCGAGCTATTTGTAATATCCTCCTGTGATCTTTTTTATTATGTGTCAATCTGCAAGAAATTACTCTTTTTCATTTCTGGTGCTGGTCTAGAAGTAGTCCCTGCCTCCTCTCCTTTCTTGTTTTTCTTTTCTTTTCTTTTTTTTTCCTCTTGCTTTACCATGGATTTATCAATTTTGTTAGTCTTATTAAAGAAGCGACTTTTGTTTTATTCACCATGGATATTATATATTTTTTTCTGTCTCATTAATTTCTGCCTTTATCTTCACTTTTCCTTCTAATATCTTTTGGTTAATTTTGCAGCTTTCTCTGCAACACTCTAAGATGAGTCTTTAGATCACTGGTTGTTCACTCTTTTCTTGTTTTAGTACAATGAGAAGTCGCCCAAGCTAAAAAAGCTAGTGATAGGACCTCAGTGACATTTTAAAAAGTACTGTTCTGGCTAAGTTCAAAAGATATGATCGGGGCACCTGGGTGGTTCAGTTGGTTAAGTGTCTGACTCTTGATATCAGCTAAGGTCATGATCTCACCATCATGAGATCAAGCCTGTGCATTGGGCTCTACATAGGATGTGGAGCCTGCTTAGGATGCTTGCTCTCTCTCTCTCTCTCTCTCTCTCTGCCCCTCCCCCACTCATGTTCTCCTTCTCTCTTTCTCTCTCTATCTCTCTGTGTCTCTCAAAATAAATACGGAAACTTAAAAGAAAAGATATGATCGTAATTAACATTATATTTCACAGGCATTCTATGCTTATTTCTGAAAAACTAAGTAAACACTCAGAAACCCATATAATGGCAACTTGCCTTTGCAATTCTAGAGTTGTTTCAATGGTAAATATAGAAGGAAAATAATTGAAAAAGAAAAGATTTCAGAGAAAGTCAGACCTTCAAACGAAGGGAAAAGGGAACATTGTTTAGCATGAGTTCAGGTGTGTTAAACCAGATGGAAAGATGATGCTTCAACAAATCCAACAAGCAAGCCATGGATTTTAAAGACAAAGGAAGTCTATGAAATGAAACCAGCATCCTTGAAGTTCATTTCCATAAGACCTCCTAATGCAAGTCGAATCATCTTGGAATCACAGGTCTTTATCTCTTACATGAACATACCTGGATGGTTACTTCATTCTCTGACACCCAGGATAAAGCAAGGAAAAGAATATCGTGATGTCTTTCACACTTACAGACAAGCCCATTTGTACTGACTTGCTATTATCTCAAAAAAAAAAAAACAAAAACAAAAACAAAAACAAAAGAGTCTACCAAGTTGACCTTGTAAAGAGAGATCAAGTTCTTCTTTGTGAACATGTATTAAATGGAAACTTCGAAAAACTTGAGACTGCAGAAATCAAGTACTGACATTTGGAACAGGTGAGTAATCTACACTAAATCCATCAAAGCTTTTTGCTCGACAAAATGTAAGTGTTTCAAGTGGTGTCAGTCCACTGTTGAACAAGTTCTTTGGCAGTAGGAGATATTTCTAATTGCTGACCACCTCGATAGGAACTTTTGCTGCGGCAAAAGTGAAGGCACCTATGACAAATTCTGAAGCAAAAGTTCTGAAGCAATGGCAAGAGGAAATTAGAGATTAAAGAGGTTAACCTGCAGAAATATCTGGAAAGAACAAAAGAGGAGGATGACATCCCTTAAGCTAATAGCTATCCTGTTCTTCTGTTTACAGGTTTAGAAAGCAAAGGTTTTAAAACATGATAGCATCCACATAAGAGTGAAAACATATGGTATCTGTCTTTCTCTGTATGACTTTTTTCACTTAGCATAACACTCTCCAGTTCCATCCATGTTGATAAAAAAGGCCATATTTCATTCTTTCTCATTGCCACGTAGTGTTCCATTGTGTATATAAACCACAATTTCTTTACCCATTCATCAGTTGATGGACATTTAGGCTCTTTCCATAATTTGGCTATTGTTGAGAGTGCTGCTATAAACTTTGGGGTACAAGTGCCCCTCTGCATCAGCACTCCTGTATCCCTTGGGTAAATTCCTAGCAGTGCTATGTTTTCACTCTTATGTGGATCCTGAGAAACTTCACAGAAGACCATGGGGGAGGGGAAGGAAAAAAAAAGTTAGAGAGGGAGGGATCCAAACCATAAAAGACTATTAAATGCTGAGAACAATCTGAGGGTTGATGGGGGGGGGGCGGGTAGGAGGGAGGGGAGGGTGGGTGATAGCTATTGAGGAGGGCAGCTGTTGGGATGAGCACTGGGTGTTGTATGGAAACCAATTTGATAATAAATTTCATATTAAAATTTTTTAAATAAAAAAATAAAATAAAATGTAAATGAACCATGAATGGGAAAACAAAAACAACAACAACAAAAAACGTGACAGCAGCTACTTCAAGCATAGAATGAGGAGTCTAAGGATGGTCCCGTGAAGTGTTGTTACAGGAGCTTATAAGATGGCAGAGCACATTATCCTCACATGCCTTCCTGGCTCAGAGGACAAAGCACTTGTTCAATCTCCACACACTTCATGGATCTGCTCACCTGACCACATGTCACAGACGGACCAGGTAATGGAGGAAGCAGACAGGTTCAGAAGTGCTCCTGTCTTCAAGGAAGACATGTCTTTCTCGTCACACAAGTTACAGAATCCAAAACATAAAACTCAAGGGGGGTGACTCATTGGCAAGAGCAAAACGGGAATGGAAGAATCTCCTGAGGAGGAAAATGACAGAGAAGTGAGAATAATTTGATGCTTACAGGGCTGAGATCAAGGAAGAGAAAGAACGGGGAAAAAGCCAACTTGTGCTGAGGAAAATGGGGAGGGATGTGGGAAAGACCCTGATGACCAAGACAGAGAAAATGGCGCACAAGTGAGAGGAGAAACAGAGGTGCTGACTTAGGTCCCTGAAGCAAAATGACCCACGATGGCCAAACAACTTTCCAACCGAACAAAACAAATCCTGGTCCTCCTGGTTCAGCTTGGCTTGGTTCTCCTGAGGGATGTGGTCCTTGTGAGAGTTTGTCAGGATCCAACGCATGTTCCCAAAGTCATACCACGGTGCCCATGCCACACCTCAGTGAGAACTCTGTAAACAAAGGTTTTGTTCAACTGTCATAAGCTCTGCACAGTAAATAGCAAAGATGTATTCATATGTGTGGAAGTGATTCACCCCCTCAATGATAACATGTCAAGTTTGAACAAAGAAATATATGTATACCTTATCAATTAATTCGCTTTTAAGGTGTCTCATGTAGGCAAAAGTATGATGACATAGGCAATTTCATACCCGGATTGTGGGGATGTAGACCAATGCAACTGTTTTGAGAAACAATTAAGTATAATTTATCAAGATTCTTAAAATGTTTATTCCTCTTCCCTCATCAGTGCTAGCTGTACGTATTTATACTGAAGGAATGATCTGTTGGAGCTGTGCACAAATACTTGTGTTCTGAGATGTTCATTAAGTTACTTTAGATACCAGTAAAAGGATAGAAACAACCTAAATATTCAAAATAGTCGACTAGTTAGGCCAATTATATATATCTTGCACCATATTGGTCGTATAACAAGTCATTACAAAGCTAAATGGCTTAAATTAAAAATCATTTGTTCTGCAGGTTGACAGTTTGGGCTGGGCTCCACATGGCCGTTCGTGTAGTTTCCTCTGGGTTTGGCTCTCTGAGCTGTTTTCGATGTCCTATCTGGTGCCTCGGCTGGGGAGACCGAGGTGACCAGAGGTCTTTGCCACACGGTTCTCCCCCTCCAGCACATTAGCTTGGGGATTAAAGAGTGCATTTGGAAATGTGCAAAGGTTCTTGAGGCTCAGCCTCAGACTAAAACATGTCTTTTCAACCACAGGGTATTGGCCAAAGCAAGTCCTGGTTCAGCCCAGACTCCAGTAAGTGATAGATTCTACCTCTTCATGACAAGTGCCCATTTTGGTCATTGATCCCAGTTGCTAAAATACTCTGCGGCCATGAAAATCCCATGTGCGTGGTCACTCTATGGAAAAATTTATGTCAATGCTAAATGAAAAGATACAGGATGCAAATTTGAATAGACAACGTGAGGGCAAAATAAGCTTGTTATAAAAGCAGAAAATAACACAACTGGAAATTAATAATAATTGTGTTTTAGTGGCAGAACAACGGATGATGTTTCTGTTCCTCTTTACATTTCTGTGTTTTGAAAGTCCCAATATAATGTGAACATTTGTGCATGTATATGTATATGCACACACACATGCACACACACACACACACAAGTGCACACATGCTTGTGCATAGAAACAGAGAGAGAGAGAGAGAGATAGAACACTCCAGCTTACACTTTCTCTAAATGGATATATATTTTGTGGTAGAGTTGGGGGTAGGGTGAGAATGTTTTGAAAACTCATTATGGCTGCCTCGCTATTTACAAAGCAGTCATTTGCTCCTGATTGGGAAGGGGAAAACAGTCTACATAAGTGCTTTAATACAGTGTATCACAAAACCTTTATAAAAGTTACAAGCATCATTAAAAGACCACATGTAATTAAAACATAAAGAAGAAAACAGAACAGAAGGGATTTCATGCAAATGGAACCGATGCTTTTCCAACAGACTTTATGTTCTAAATATAAGTGTGGTTGAATTCTTCCTCCGGGTATACAGAGCAACAAATGGGGGCTCACAATACCCAACTACTCTGTAATGGGCTGATATAAGAGCAGAGATCATGGTTTAATGTCTGGGGAGGTTAAAAACCACAAAGAATACCGTGGAGAATATTTACTCAGGTTATAACAGCTCAAATCACAGGCAGAACCTAGTGGCCAAAACATGGATTGTTTGTAGGAGAGGAGAACTCTAATCACTCTTGAAGTTTACGATGAAATATTCCAAATAAAATGTATTATAGGGGCGCCTGGGTGGCGCAGTCGGTTAAACGTCCGACTTCAGCCAGGTCACGATCTCGCGGTCCGGGAGTTCGAGCCCCACGTCGGGCTCTGGGCTGATGGCTCAGAGCCTGGAGCCTGTTTCCGATTCTGTGTCTCCCTCTCTCTCTGCCCCTCCCCCGTTCATGCTCTGTCTCTCTCTGTCCCAAAAATAAATAAATGTTGAAAAAAAAAATTAAAAAAAATGTATTATAGAAAGAAAAAAAATCCAGAAGCCCGGCAAGAATTAATCATTAATTGATCATTTAATTGATAATTGTGACACTCAAACAAGTGTGAAATCTTAGGCTGGATGAAGAGTAGCAAAGGAGTGAACAAAGCCTGGTTCCACATGCACTGGACACACTGGGCATCCACATCCTAATGCAGCAAGAATTTCTTCTCATTATTTCCTTTATAGTTCTTGGGTAGATTTTTTTTAAGTTTGTTTATTTATTCTTAGAGAGAGAGTGTGTGTGCCAAAATGGAGGAGGGGCAGAGAAGGAGGGAGAGAGAGAGAGAATCCCAAGCAGGTTCTGCACTATCCGTGCAGAGCCCGACGCGGGGCTCGAACTCATGAACTGCGAGATCATTACTTGAGCCGAATTCAAGAGTCAAACCTTTAACCAACTGAGCTAAGGTGCCCCTTGGATAGATTTTTTAAATCAAAATTTCCTAATTTTTATTTTTAGTAAAATATCCATAGGCATGAGCATTTACGCAACAAACACTATAAGATTTGTTGGGAGAACACTCATTGCCTCAGCCCGTGACTATCACTCTGCACTCCCTGTTCCACGTGCTGTTCTAGGACTTACAAAGAAAACAGACATGCATTTGGGGTGTTGGGGGAACAAAGCAGAGGCCAGCGTGGTTCAGTCAGTGAGTAAGGGGACAGATGTTGAGGGATTCTTTAGTCCAAGGAAGAAACTTCAGATTTCACCTCCAACATGATGGAAACTTACTAGGAGGTTGATTTTCTATGGAGTGACATTACCTGATTTAAAAGGTCATTCTGGAATTGCGTGGAGGAAGAGTAGAAGCAGAGAAAAGAATTCGAGTTATAGAAATAAAAGTGATGAAACATGGTCCTATGGAAATATATCATGAAGATATCACCAACAAACTTGGCTAATGGACTAAATGTGTGGGGTGTGAAAACAATGAGCCAGTGTGTTTGGCCCAAGCAACTGGTTAAAGCTAACATTTACCGAGAGGAGTGATAACAGCTTCTTGAGAAGAAATCAAAAGATTTTTTACAAAGATATGGGAAGTTTAAAATACCTCTTAGACATCCAAGCTGAGATCACAAGTTGCCTGTAAGATTTATAAGCCCCAAATTCAGACAACATGGAGGCTGGAGATAAAAATTGGGGAACTGTCCGTATATGAATGGGACTGAATGAGATCTCCCAAACAATAGGTACCTAGAAAGTAAATCACGAAAACACCGAGACTAATCTTGGTCATGGATAGAAATTTTTTTGTGTTGACAGAAACTGTTATTGTAAACATGTAACTTCTCTCAAAACTATAAATTTGATGTCACCTCGATCAAAATTCCAAAGGGAATGCACACGGAATCTGAGCCTGTAATTCTTTTTTTTTCTTTAAGTTTATTTATTTATTTTGAAAGGGAGCACAAGTGGGAGAGGAGCAGAGAGAGAAAGAGAGAGAGAGAGAATGAGAATTCTGAAGGCTCCACATGGTCAATGCAGAGCCCGATGCGGGGCTTGAACTCACAAGCTGTGAGATCATGACCTGAGCCGAAGTCGGATGCGTAACTGACTGAGCCACCCAGGCGCCCCTGAGCCTCTAGTTCTGAAGTGTGTGTGTACTTATGTGAAGATGTTCTTGCATTTGTGTAACAGACAATTCAAAATTGTTTAGGGAAAAGGACCATTCCTTGGATCATGAATTTCAGTGATAAAATTGCAGCGATAGGTTTATTTCAGTAGGTCAGTGTTTCTTGTGCTTTGAGATTGGGCTGTATTTTCCTCTAGATGTTGTCCCTCGTCTTCACGCTGGTCCCCTGTGTGCAGAACCAGGACCTGTCCTAGCTGCTGTCCTAGCTCCACGGCAGAATGCAAACATGGTCCACGTGAGAAGGAAACACCTCTTGGGGAACAGCTCTCTTTCTCCTAGAAACAAGGCAGCTCTGTGCCTGGAGCTTCCAGAAAGCATCTCGGCCAGCCTTGGCCTGAACAGGGTCATGTGCCCATGCCAGTCTCAGGGCCCAGTCAATGTCACCCATCCATCTTAGGTCTGGGGCTCTGTCCTGAGGAACATGAGCTGCCTGGTGGAGGGGAGGTGACTGAATGTAAGGAGGCATATGTTAGGGGGAAGGAAGAAAGGCAGTGGATGTTGGGTAAGATATAATAACATATATTACTATACCAGAGAAAAAAATGCGTGCAAGAAGCAAAGACATGTTTAAAAGAATAGTGAGGGGACACTTGGCTGGCTCAGTCGGTGAGGCACGTGACTCTTGATCTCAGGGCTCTGAGTTCGAGCCCCAGGTTGGGCGTAGAGTTTACTTAGTAATAAAAAAAAAAAAAAGACATTAGAAAAACAGTGAGGAAGGATGTGTCCTCCTGAATAACATAGCATCCTGTGGAACTATAGTGGTAGAAATGTGCTATTGGCTATTAATAAGAACAGAGTATTTACTATACTATGAAGTATTTACTATACGATGAAGGCAGTGCTTAAAACCAGTAGATACAAATGGATTGTTCGATAAACGGTATCGTATGATCAATGACACATCCAGGCAAAAAATAAATTAGAGCCCAACTTCACAACAGATACAGATAGAGACTACAAATAAAGAACTTAAGATAAGATATGTGTGCTAATTAAAAAAGAAATGAGACTTTTTTTTTTTTCAACGTTTTTTATTTATTTTTGGGACAGAGAGAGACAGAGCATGAACGGGGGAGGGGCAGAGAGAGAGGGAGACACAGAATCGGAAACAGGCTCCAGGCTCTGAGCCATCAGCCCAGAGCCCGACGCGGGGCTCGAACTCACGGACCGCGAGATCGTGACCTGGCTGAAGTCGGACGCTTAACCGACTGCGCCACCCAGGCGCCCCAGAAATGAGACTTTTTTTAACAATCTTTTGGTGAGTGAAAGCATTCCTGAGCAAGTCACAAAGCCTAGTATCCGTAGAAGAAAAGGCTGACGGATGGTGCAAGATGAAAATTGAAAATATTTGTAGGATACCAGATGACATTCCAAACCTGAAAATTAGCCCAGGAGGAAATATTTGCATACTAATGGCATTAAGTTATTTAGCAAATATCCAAAATGCAAAAATGGAGCACAGAAGTACGTCAAGCTAAGCCTTCAAGCTAAGAGAATTTCCTGCTCACCGCTTGATTCTTTTTCTGGAGGGCTTTCTAGAATGCCCTCAGCGGATAGAAGCCCTCCACCCCAGGAGGCCCCGAAGACTGCCAGATAGAGGATGCACAGACCCGCCACTTTGCCTCAAAGGGGACGTCTCTGTGGTGTCATGCTAAATCCCACCGCCACCCCACCTGATCAGTCCAAGGCTAAACCTCGGGGTAATTCCTTTCCATCAGCATTTTCTCTTCCCTGTCCTGCCTCCCTCCATCACTCCCTGAAGAGCACGTCCTCGGGAGTCCACTACCTGACCCAGTGTGCAGACAGCGTCCGCAGCTGGGGAACTCCCTGCTCTGACCGCTCATCCTGCCTCCTTCAGGTGAAAGTCATTCCAGAAGGAAGTTCCCCTGACCCTCCAGACTAACACAGTCCCCTCCGTTAGGTGCCCAGAGCCTCCCAGACCTCTGTGAGCACGCTCCCATGCAGCTGACTCACCCATTCTGTCTCGCCTGCTGGACACTGGTTCCCAGCCTCAGGATAAGGACTCATTGGTGGGTGAGAATTCCATCTCGAAGGTCACAAACCAGCATTTTACAGGTGGTATAGACTAGATTCGAATGGGCAAAAGGGAAAAATGTCCAAGAGCATCATATAAAAAAACAGTGGACATTGATTCTTTGAGGGTTTTTTCCTGTGTGTGTGTGTGTGTGTGTGTGTGTAACAGTGTGCAGAATGTGTATTTCTTCTTGTGGTTCAGAGTCAAGGCGCTGACCAGCCCCCATGCTAGACAGCAAACGCTAGGAGGGGACTTTGCTTGCTCGGGGGGTGCTGTGTCTGCAGCACCCACTGCGATTGCCAGCATGTGGCAAAATACTTACAGCAGTAATAATATCTAAGAGGAAAAGAGTGTCTACTACGTGCTGGGCGTCATTCTGTGTGGCTTATGCAGATCTCATTTCAAACTCACAATTGCTTTAGGTGATGCTATTGTATGAATGTCACACATAAGGAAACTGATGCTCCGGTGACTGCTTCTTGGCACGGGAGTCACTATTTTTATTTTCCTTCTGTCAATAATAATAATAACGAAACGAGCGACAGCCCGTTGCCAGTCATGAGGCTTGTTGACTAGCATGCGTCATGTCTCCTCCACTCCAAATTCTGAAGGGTCGACATTACTGTCGCCATTTTCCAGATGTGAGAATTAGGCACAGAGAAGACACAGAACTTGCCCAATGTTAGGCGCTACGGAGCGTTTTCCATCCAGAGCATAGTTAACGCATATTTGCAACAGTGAGCTGTGGTACCGCATCCACAGGACCGGAATTTCACGGTCCTGGGAGTCGCTGTCGGTGGTCGAGTAGAAAATCTTACACACCAACGGCTTTATCAACAGCCTCTCTTCCAATAAAGTGGATTAGGTGGAGCCAAATGGGTGGTTCTAGTGTTTTCTCCTGTGCACCCGCTCATCACTGTTCAAGCTCTGATGACAGGTGCAGCCAAACTCGGCTTTACAAGACCCTGTTCACTGGTCTGCAGGTACCATGCAGTGTCCAGATTGCTAAACATTTTTTTTTTTTTTTGGCAATCAGTATGTGTACCTGGAAATAATTGATGCTGAGTTCATGGGGTGAAAAGTGATCATATAAAAATAGTCCTTTCCTGACTGTGGTGCAGTAGTTTCCTAGAGACACTGTAACAAATGAGCACAGACAGAGTGGCTCCGACAACTGACATGTGCTCTCTCCCAGTCCTGGAGGCCATGAGTCTGAAATCAAGGGGTTGGCAAGGCCCACACTCCCCCTGGAGGCCTTACTGCTCCCCCAGCTTCTGGTTTGCTGGCCGTGCTTGGCATTCCTTGGCTTGTGGCTCCAATCTCCACCTGTGTCTTCACATGACTTTCTCTCCTGTATAATATTTGTCGTTAGATTTAGGCCCCTCCCAGGTAATCCAGGATGATCTTACCTCCAGCTGTGTAACTTAATTACATCTGCAAAGACTCTTTTTCTAAAAGAGTCCAGGGATTAGGATGTGGGGAAGGGGTCCCATTCAGCCCATCTCCACATGGATTCTCCCAAAGCAGAGCCTCAGCTGAGATCAGGTGACCCAGGGGCTTACTAGGAGGTCATCTTTGGGGACAGGAATGTGTGTGCGCGGGGAGGGGGGGGGGGGGTGCAGTGGAGGAATCAGGGAAAGTCTACATGAGGGTGCGCCATCAAGATCGCCACTGAGAGAGCTGAGGCTCAACAGCATCTGGAACTTTCTGGGGTATGTGTGTGTAAGAGCCTTCCAGAATACCCCAGAACGTGTCTCTCCCTTGACAGGTTCCCATGGACTCCCCTGTACCTGTGGCTTTGGAGAGGCCCAGGCAGAAAGTGAAGCACTTTTGAGGCAAGACACCAGAGAGTCCTGGCAGGCTAGGGATCTCATAAAGTGAGGTATTTAAAAATATATCCATGTGCCTTAAACATTTCAAAGCAGTTTGATTAGGAAATAAGTCACTGCCTTAAAATATGCTTTGTTTTTCTGATCTTCAGTTAAGACTACATTGTTTCCAGAAGATAGACCAATCTTTTGCGAGGCCTTGGCTTAGCGGTTAAACGTGTTTTAATGACAAAATCACCATTACATATATCACCATTGATATAGTTAGGTAAGCGGACCCCAATCATTTAAGATTCTGGGCACACAAGGAGAATAATGTAAGGAGTGCCCCCTTAGGGATTCCCCTGGCCCGCCTGTGTTACAAGCCACTGCACAAACCTCTAGGAAGCGTAAAATCCCGGAATACAAATCATTCCTGCTCCCCCTAAATTCAGTTTGCGGAGCCTGTCGGCACTAGACTGGCATAGCAAATCAACTGGATTTGTGATACAAAACTGGTAAACGTTTGGTAGTTAGCTGGAAAATGGCTCTAGGGACTTTTCATCTTCCCTGGCAAAGAGAAATGAGAGTCTCTTGTCTGGGGTATAACGGTCTGATTTTACCATTTTACAGTGAAAACTCTTTTAGAGAAGAGAAAAGCTGTCAGGTAGGTCACAGATTATTCTCAAGAGATTACAGACCAGCAGCCAGACACAGCCTTGGCGGGAACTCAGTCTTGTCTTTCGGAAGAAACGAAGATCACAGTGGACTTACAGAAGCTGCACTGATCACGGACCGCTTTTTATTTTTATTTTTTTAAATTTTTTTCAACGTTTATTTATTTTTGGGACAGAGAGAGACAGAGCATGAACGGGGGAGGGGCAGAGAGAGAGAGGGAGACACAGAATCGGAAACCGGCTCCAGGCTCTGAGCCATCAGCCCAGAGCCTGACGCGGGGCTCGAACTCACAGACCGCGAGATCGTGACCTGGCTGAAGTCGGACGCTTAACCGACTGCGCCACCCAGGCGCCCCTCGGACCGCTTTTTAAACTCGGATATTGCTGGATCAGTGTAGCTCATTTTCATTAAGAAACAAAGGTCGGGAAAATTACCCCTAATATTATCGATCAAATTCCGCAAATACTTGAAAAAGAAAATGGAGGTATTGAAGAGAAACTACTAAACACCAACGTATCCTAAAGACTCAAAGAGATTCCTTTGTCAGAATTATGAAACCTGTATCACCAGCTGTAATGACTTTAGATGTTAGAAATGGATATGAAAAATATTTCTTAGAGCATGCATTCACAATAGGGGTGCTCTTACCTTAGGGGGAGGAAACAAATGTTTGCGGCGGGGAGAGGAAAGAAATCTTACTCTAATTATGCGTAAAGAACAAGTATATGTAGGATACATCAAGGTGTATCTGCGGTATTAAAATTCCACAAGGGGTGCCTGGGTGGCTCCGTCGGTTGGGTGTCCGACTTCAGCTCAGGTCACGATCTCACAGTCCGTGAGTTCGAGCCCCGCGTCGGGCTCCGTGCTGACAGCTGGGAGCCTGGAGCCTGCTTCACATTCTGTGTCTCCCTCTCTCTCTGCCCCTCCCCTGCTCATGCTCCGTCTCTGTTTCTCTCTCTCTCAAAAATAAATGAAAACATATAAAAATTAAAAAAAAATTCCATAAGAGGGGCGATTAGAGAAAATGAATCTAAAGAGTTGGCTTGGGGGGGTTAAAATGAAAAGACAAGCTTCAGAAAACCTGCTTTAGGGCATGAAATTGATCCATGAGGAAAACACACTCAATTCAAACATATGTATTGAAATATATGTGAAAATATGCTATAGTGTATATCAAATATACTCTATATTAAAGTATAAATTAAACTAAATATTTTATATATTAAATAATCATAATTGTTAACATAAATGTACAAAAGATGTGTTGACAATATATATTAGAGATACACGGCTGTGCTTGGCACCGGGCTAGGCACGGGGAGGGGAAAGCTGGAGCCCTTTCAGGTGCTTAAAACCTAAGTTGGGACATACGACATCTCTGGCCGTAGAGCTGTCGTATAAAACGTCGAGACTGATGCTTTCAAGCCACGAAAGCCAACCAGCCATCTCGTGTGTGTGTCTGTGGACACGCGTGGGTGTAGGCGGTGGCATCAGTGTGACAGAGGCTGTGGGCACCGTGCGAACCTCGTGGAATGAGAGATTTGGATGGACAGAGGGGCGTGTGCCAGTGTGTGTGCGCGCGTAGGTCTGTGAGTGTGTGTCGGCCTGTGGGAGTGTGGGCACGAGTGTGAGTGGGTGAGTGTGTGCGAGAGTGTCTGAACACGTATTAGAGTATGTGTGCACCTGTGTGGGCAGGCGTGTGTGACAGAGAGAGAGAGCGAGAGAGTGTGTGTGTGTGTGTGCGCGCGCGCGCGTGCGTGTGCATGACGGGGACAGAGGCAGGGAGGGGGAAGGAGGAAAAGAGAGATGACACACACAGAATGAACACCAATTTGACAAGTGCTTGTTCAGAAGAGCCTTGTGGAAAAGGTAAGTCATCCTGAGCCTTGACAGGAGCCCAGGGTTGAGAACTCCATGTGAGGAGAGGACATCCCGCCAGGAGGTGAGGGACAAGCGTGAACCGGGGCGTGAACGTCAGAGCCCAGGGCGCGCCCAACGGCGGCGGCAGGTGGCGCGGGTCCGGCTGGGCCTGAGGCTGGTCACTGGTGACGAGGCGGCCGGGGATGGCGAGGGGCTCCCGTGTGGAAGGGGCCCCGGCACCACCTGGGGACCTGGCGGGAGGGGTCACAGGAAGGCGAGAGGCGCGTGGGAAGGGGGACCTGGCAGCCGGGGCCCTCAGGCTCCAAGCACAGAAGTGACCGTGTCCCCAGCAACGACTGGGCCGAGCGCTGGAAGCCCGACACCCCACCTTCTGGCTTGCAGTCGGCTGACCTGCTCATTCCCAAACAGAACCAAGGCCGCGTGCAGCACGCTCGTGTCCGGTGTGTGGACGTGTGACGGTGGCATCAGGAGGGCTCAGGAGGCCAATGAAATCAAGTTTTGCACAAGGCCAAGCAGGCAGAAAGGAGCGCGAAAGGGTTTTGCGCTTCTTCACCCAAAGCCCACTTTCTCTTCTCTGCCCATCGCCTCCACCGCGTTCTGAGAAAGAGAAGCACAGCCAGACCCCCCCTCTCCCCGACTTTAAAAAAGGGACTGTCCACGCAGTTTAAGCCTGTGGCAGGCTGCTCTACGCTAAGACACACACACCCAAGTCACAGCCATTTGCGTGAACTGCTATCATGCTTTCTGCCGAGCCGCTGGTCCATCACATACGCATATTGGATTCCGAGCTACATGTACGTTCCTCTTTCCCCCATCAGGGCGTCCTGTGTTGGGCCTCCTGCTGGAAGAGAATGTGTGTCATTCCAGATGCACTTAGAAAGAAGTGTCAGCCTGGAAAGATGCTCAATGTCACTCATCATCAGGGAGATGCAAATCAAAACCCTCATGAGATACCACCTCACCCGGGTCAGAATGGCTAAAATTAACAACTCAGGAAACAACGGGTGTTGGTGAGGATGCAGAAAAAAGGGGACCCTCTTGCACTATTGGTGGGAAGGCAAACTGGTGCAGCCGCTCTGGAAAACAGTATGGAGTTTCCTCAGAAAGTTAAAAATAGAACTACCCTGCAACCCAGCAATCGCACGACTGGGTATTTATCCAAAGGGCATAAAAATGCTGATTCAAAGGGGTACATGGACCCCCATGTTTATAGCAGCCCTATCGACAATAGCCAAAGTATGGAAAGAGCCTGAACGTCCATCGATGGAGGAATGGATAAAGAAGATGTGGTGTATGGGATGCCTGGGTGGCTCAGTCAGTTGAGCATCCAACTCTTGATTTCGGCTCAAGGCATGGTCTCACAGTTTGTGGGTTCGTGCCCCACGTGGGGCTCTGTGCTGACAGTGCAGAGCCTGCTTGGGATTCTCTTTCTCTCTCTCTCTCCCTCTCTCTTTCCCTCCCTGCCTCTCTCTCTCTCTCTCTCAAGATAAATAAATAAACTTTAAAAATTAATAAAAAAAAGAAGATGTGATGTATATATACGACGGAATACTACTCAGCAATGAAAAAGAATAAAGTCTGGCCATTTACAACGACGTGGATGGAACTGGAGGGTATTACGCTAAGCAAAATAAGTCAGCCAGAGAAAGACAGATACTATATGATTTCACTCATATGTGGAATTTGAGAAACCCAACAGATGAACATAGGAAAAGGGAAAGAAAAATAAGATAAAAACAGAGAGGGAGGGAAACCATAAGAGATGCTTAAATACAGAGAAAAAACTGAGGGTTGCTGGAGGGGGGTTGGGGGGTAGGTTAAATGGGTGACAGACATTCAGGAGGGCACTTTTTGGGATGAGCACTGGGTGTCATGTGTAAGAGATGAATCACCGGGTTCTACTCCTGAAGCCAAGACTACACTGTATGTTAACCAACTTGAAAGTAGATTAATAAAAAAAAAAAAAAAAAAAAAAAAGAGAGGAAATCTCCATTACATTATGTAAACTAAAAAAGAGAAGAATCCAGAAATGGAAAGACCATAAATCCTATCTACAGCACTCCCTGAGTTGATTCACACTCTCAAGTGCCTCACACTAGGCCCCAATTTTTTTTCACCAAAGCTGGGGATGCGGAAATGGACGACAAGGCGGCTGTAGCTGCGAAAACCAAGTGTGCTTAGAGCGAGCGGTCTCCTCTCCCGTTATGTGCCCTGCAGCGCCATGGGACAAAGCAAACGGAATGGACGGTGGAAACTGGCATCTTAGGGAAACCCCAGAGATTCACAAAGTAGACAGGGGCTCAGGCAAGATGGGTAGCTAGAGACGGCCGATAGAGTAAGACTTGGAAATCAAGCTACAGAAAGCTAGAAGACAGTGCGGATTACTTTGCTCTCCCTTCCCTTGTGGCCGACAGGGGATTAGCAAAAGCAGAGGGATCCCAGGAGACCGGAGGGGCAGGGAGCAGGCAAGCACAGTATCCAAAGAGCCTCTTGGAGACACTGCCTAAACCTCTTCCCTCCCGCACAAGGAAGCAGCGTCATTCAGGGCTGAGGAAACATCAAAGCTCAGGAGAGAATCTCCAGCCGAAGGTCTGGAATTTTTCTGTTGCAGGACTTTCACGTCAATTAAGATCTCTCCAGACTGAGAAATATCCATCCGGACTTTAGCTGGACATCCTGATTCCTCTTTCCTTGTATCCTACTGCTTTCTGCCTGTAAGAGAAAATGTATCTGATTCTAGCAGGAATTCTCACTCTGAACGCATAAAATAGAAAGTTTATTAAAACTCTTATAAAGAGAAGCCCAAGATCCCTTGGGCAGTGAGAATGATTCATTGACATCATAATCTTCTTAAAAGCTAACCTAGAAGGGTCAGGGAAGAAGGGAGATGGAAAAGCTTTTATTCCTGGAAAAAAAGAATGTCTAAAATAGACAGTTGAAAAAAATTTTAAATGACAAATTTTGAACAAATTGTTTTGATATTTGCCTTAGAGCAGAAACTTCTTGACAGGCATGGCGGCGTTGAAGGAGAAACAGTGTTTAGAAGAATCTTCCCTAAGAGCAATGGACAGGCTACATACCAGACCCATTGGAGGGGAGCGAAGGATGGCACGCCCCTAAGGAGGATGTCCAGCATGCCAGAGGGGAAGAAACAAACAAGGGACACCTGGGTGGCTCAGTTGTTTGGGTGTCCAACTCTTGATTCCGGCTCAGATCATGATCTCAACTCTTGATTCCGGCTCGGATCATGATCTCACAGTTTGTGGGGATCAAGCCTTGAGTTGGACTGCATGCTGACAGTGTGGAGCCTGCTTGGGATTCTCTCTCTCAATCTCTCTCTCTCTCTCTCTCTCTTTCTCTCTGCCCCTCCCTGCACTCTCTCTCTCTCAAAATAAATAAATTAAAACTTTAAAAAAAAAGTTAAAAAAGAAAAGGAACTCCAAAGCCAGAAGCTCTGAGGCTACCATGGCCCCAGTCAAATAAAACAAATATTCTGAGCTTCTGTTGCTTAACCCGTTTATTGGAAATAATATTTGGTGTTTGTTTTAGCAGAACAGAATTTATTTATTTATTTATTTATTATTTATTTATTTACTTACTTACTTATTATTTTTTTAGAGAGAAAGAGAGCACACAAGCAGGAGAAATGGGCACAGGGAAAGAGAGAGAATCTTGAACCCACAAACTGCAAGATCATGACCTGAGCCAAAATCAAGAGTAGGATACTCCACTGACTGAGCTACCCCCGTGCCCCAGCTTGGTGTTTGTTTTAAAATGTGTCTACAGGGGCGCCTGGGTGGCTCGGTTAAGCGGCCGACTTCAGCTCAGGTCATGGTCTTGTGGTCCGTGAATTATAGCCCCACGTCGGGCTCTGTGCTGACAGCTCAGAGCCTGGAACCTGCTTCGGATTCTGTGTCTCCCTCTCTCTGACCCTCCCCTGTTCATGCTCTGTCTCTCCCTGTCTCAAAAATAAATAAACGTTAAAAAAAATTTTTTTTTAAAAAATAAAATGTGTCTACAAAGTCTTTGATACTTCTCCCTTCCAAAGGTGGGGTCTATTTCCCCTTCACTGGACTCAACGAATTGAGTCCAGCAAATCCAATATGGCACACATGATGGTATGTGAGTCCTGAGTCACCAAAGGCAGCTTGCCCTTTGCACTTTCTCCTGAATCACTTACTCGGGGAAAGCCAGCTGCCATGTTGTGAGGTCACTCAAGTAGTGGGCCCTCTTGATGGAGAGACTTAATAATGAGGCCCTCCCTCTTGGAAGGGGGCCTCCTGTCTAAATAAAATCTTCAGATGATCACACCCCCAGCCAACATGTTGACGGTAATTTCCTAAGAGACACTGAGTTAGAACCAACCGAGCTGAGCCACTCCCAAATTCCTGACCCACAGAATCTGTGAGATAATAAATGTGTATGGTTTTAGGTCACTAAGTTTTGCGGTATTTGTCACCCAGTCATAGATGTCTAAGTAACAACCCACGCCACCTCGTAGAAAAATTATGGTGATTCGGTGAGACAGTGTTTGCGTAAGGACTGCAAGGGCTTGTGCAAATCCACAGATGTAGCCCTCTCCCTAAACATCAGAGTGTTACTTTATACTTTATTAAAATAAATGAGTAATGGGGTGCCTGGGTGGCTCAGTTGGTTAAGCATCTGACTTGGGCTCAGATCGTGATCTCACAGTCCGTGGGTTCAAGCCCCACATAGGTCTCTGTGCTGACAGCCTGGAGACTGCTTGGGATTCTGCATCTCCCTCTCTCACCGCCCCTCCCCAGCTGGTGCTCTATCTGTCTGTCTCTCTCTCAAAAATAATAAATAAATAAATAAATAAATAAATAAATAAACAAACAAATAAATAAATAAAATGAGTAATGCATAGAATTGTCAACTCACTCTGTTGGACACCTGAGACTAATATAAAATTGTATGTCAACTATACTTCAATAATAAAAATTAGGGGTGCCTGGGTGGCTCAGTCGGGTAAGCCTCTGACTTCGGCTCAGGTCATGATATTGAGGTTCGTGAGTTCGAGCCTTGCGTCGGGCTCTGTACTGACAGCTCGGAGCCTGGAGCCTGCTTCAGATTCTGTGTCTCCCTCTCTCTCTGGCCCTTCCCCTCTCAAGCTCTCTCTTTCTCTCTCAAAAATAAATAAACATTAAAAAAATTTTTAAAAATTAATAAAAATTAAAAATACACTTAAAAGTTTAGTGAGTTAAAATTCAGAGAAATGGCATAACTAAATTTTAGTATAAGAGGTGGAGTAGGCTCCATTCATAGAGTTGGAGGATATTAGTGATTTGACCCACTTCCTTTCAGATCTAGGACACATTTGCTTTTCCATCTGAGCTTCGGTCTGAGGTCTGGGTACAAGGGGTGCTATTTGGTTTTCTGTGGCCCAAGCGGTCCAGAGCAGTCACTCCCCTAAGTGAAGTGATCCCAGAAACTTTGCCCTTAGTGAAGCCCTATTATTAGCTTGAGCATGGAGCTGGGAGAATTAAGGATTGATGAGAGTCTATACGCAAGGTTTTGGGAAGGCTCGAAGTAGCTTTGATTTGAATATTGTAATTCTCCTAGAATTAACTAAATCCCATTTTGATGGCATAGATCGTGAAGTCCTAGGAAGGTTGGCTTCCAAAGGTTATTACCGTAGCCGTTGTACCACCAGGACTTTTTCTCTCTTTCAAAAATGTGAGGGAAGATACACGGAAGCCCGAGAGGAATGGTTTTGGTGTGGGGGAACCATCAGAGATGAGTAAAGACCCTCAAGCTTGAGCCACATGCTAGCTAAGGTTATGAGGGCCGAACATAGGATCCGGTTCTCAGAGGAGAGCACGATGCTGTAACCAGAAGCAGAAACCTTGATCTTGCACAGAGAAAGAATGATGTTAATTAACACGAGGTCCTGGTCCACATAGCCGACTGTAGTTCCAACATTGTGTTCTGGGGAAAATGTTCCTCTTGCGTTTTAAATTGTGGAAATGAAAACACACCACATCGTCCCTCGCCCTGCCTCTATAAATCATTTTTGCTCAGAGTTACGTGGATTCTCTGCTTTTCCTATGGCTTCTCTGTACCTGAGTTACTTACTTTGGTTCTTCATTAATTCAGTAGATTTTTATCATTTAGGGTTTTTGCTCAAGAAGGGCTTGGAGGAATTATATATCCTAAGCTGTTTCATGCTTAAATGACTTTATTTTTCAATGACAGTTCATCAGACATTACCATTCTTTTGTTATTTTGTTTCTTGGGGACTTTGCACATATCAAATCCTGCACTGCAGTAGTCGGGGCCTGCCTGACTTCCCCTTGAGGCTGGCTTGTTCTTTTGTCCTTTGTCCTCGAAATTTTCCAAATGGCCTTGGTTTTGAAGATTGCGTACCAATTTTTGTGAACGCAGTGTGATTTTCCAACCTGCAAATTCGGTTCTTTACCAATTCCGGGATTTTCCAGGCAGCTTTGAAGTCGATTGTGATTTCACCCTCATGGCTAGCAATTATATGCTAGACTTTTTCAGTCTGTTTTCCATATCTACTATCTTCTCTGATTACAACAAAATATCTGTTTTAATTATCTCTGCTTTGATCGGTCATCTCCGATCATCTCAAATCCTCTGGGTGAACGATGTGACTTTGGGTGAGTTTCCTTCTCTTCCTCACTGTTCTCTCTTCTTTATTAATTCAGAGACAACATTTTGTTCTTCAAATATGTTTCCTTGGGCACGCCTTCCTTTCCATCTCGTTCCCTTGTTTGTCCATATTGCCTTTGAGCTATTATTTCTTTGAGCGCGTGTCTCATTAACTTGTCACGCAGCATGACACAATTGTGACAAATTCTCTGGTGCTTCCTGAATTTTGTTTTCCCTTTAACTTCTTAGTCTGTCATTTACATGGCATCCTTCTTTCTTGTATGTTTTGTGATGTGGTATGATCGTAGACCCCCCCCCCCCCCGCCCCCGAATTCTTCTTTATCCTGCCCAGGAGTGAAATGCTGTATCAGCACATTCTTCTTTCTCTGATGTGATATTGATGATTTGACCCACTTCCTATCAGAGCCAGGATAGATTTGCTTTTCCATCTGAGTTTTAGTTTGAGGTCTGGGTATTAGGGGTGCTCTTTGGCTTTCCGTGACCCAAGGGGATGGCAGGGAGGAAGGGGATCTGGCCGAGGCGGTGTTATCTCTTCTGCCATGTTGTTCTGTGTGTTAAGTGCCCGGCACCCACTTGGGCCTGGGAGACGCCCCAAAGCCTCAGACCTGGACCGCAAACTGAACTATGGAGTCTCTGCTTTCCTTTTACTCACTTTCCTGCTCTTGCCACTTTCTCCTCAGCGGCTCTTTCCAGAGCCCCACGGTGAAGGAAGATAAGGTTGCCTCTCAGTTTGAATTTCCACATATTTGGACGAAGAGAGGCCAAAAACTCTCTAGATTTGTGAAGTCACCACTAGAGTTTCAGGAGAATGGAGCAGAGTCAGGAATGAACTGGAATGAACTGTGTCTACTTGACCCCCAAATCCCTTTTCTTTCCTTGATTCCAAGTTTGGGGGCTTATTGAATCGGGTTATATCCACCTCTGTGTTTGGAGCTATAAGTCTTTTGAGGGTGAGCTTCTGGTTTCTACGAAGGTTTTGCTCTTTGGGTACAAAGGGAGAGATTCTATAATGTCCTTGCAATTTTCCATCTTAAGGTGCAGGTTTATCTTCAGAGCAAACCTCTGGTATCTTTATTAAAAAAAAAAAAAAAAAACAACTACAACAAAAACAAACTCTCCTTTTCCCTTTGTCTCAAGCACCTTTTGCAGGTTTAGCTTTTTTGGTTTGTTTCTCATCAAATGATATTTGGGGACAATAATTCATAATACAGTTGCCTCGGTTGATTTAAATAAATAGCTCTATTTTCATATTTCTTGTTATCGGTGTGAATGTCATAAACGGTCATCGCATAGGGTCCGGAAGGGAGCACAAAGGATTGAGATGCAAATGATGTATCTTATGTATGTTTTTAAAAAATGTATTTGATCCCAAAAATAAGTTAAAAACGTTGAAAAAAAATTAAAAAAAGATGTATTTGAGAGGAAATAGAGTCTAAATGTCCCCTGCTTTGTTGTCTGCGGGCCGGGACTTGTGAGCGTGGACAGGCGAGCGGCAGAAAGGGGCCTCGTTCCTGCGTCCGCAGCCCGGCCCCACTTGGTGCCCGTCAGCCCCGACAAGGCTGGAGTGTAGCAGGAGTCTGCACGAATTAGCGGTGCTGTCCTAAGGCTGTGTCTGGCGTCATCTGTGTCACAGCTGACCTTCTGCATCCAGGGCCACCGGGCATCCTCTTGCTGCTGCTAGCACCTCGCCCCCCAGCAGCATCTCCCCGGCCAGTCCTCAAAGAGCGCCTCCCGCCCTGGCCGGACGGAATCCCCTCCGAGCGCCTGCTCCACCCGCGAAGTTTTCTCTTCACCTCCCCATCAGCACCTGCAGCTGCTGGCGACCTTGTGGATGTGTGTGTGTCACACGCGCCAGAATGCGAGCTCCATGATGCGGGAGGCCCAGTCTGACCTGTCCAGCGCTGCATTTTCACCGTGACTCAGGATTTTCTCATCCCGTGAGTCAAATGCATTTCTGAACTGTCCGTCAGGTCTGCAGGACGGGTCCTCGGCCCCAGATTCCTGCTTGGCATTCGAGCTCTCTTCCAGCTCCTGAGCTCTGTCCCCGAGACTCATCTCTGGCTTGGGACCCTTCCAGTCCTCCTGGTCCATGCTGCATGCCTATGCCAGCTAGCAGGTGTCCCCACTGAGGCGATCACCTGAGGGCTCCCCGGCCACACGCATCTCAGCGGCTACCCCACCCCACAGAGCTACCTTCCTCTCCACCTGACCTCGCCTTGCTGGAGTCCGCAGACCTACCAAGGTAATGGAGACAGGGTGACAAGGAAAGAGCGGGTCAGAGTGACCCAGTGCTCTTAATTTTAGCTTCCTCCTGGAGCTCTTTGTTCCTCTGACTCTTGGGATGGCACGGACGGTCCAAGTCTGAGTCTTTGTTCCGACGGCCCTGTCCACTGCTCCATTTCCTCATTTCACCCCGAACTCCCCAGGGCTGAAGGGACGCGAGTTGGCCACGGCCACGGAAGGTGTTCCCGTATGTATATTCAATGGGAGAAAGCTTTAGGAACGAGGTACAAATTCTGTTTCTGTGTCATCTGCAACAATCCTTTGCAGGAGCGTCTGTTACTACCTGGAAAGGAAACGCCACTGGTTGCTTTGTGGTTGTTCGGAGGACGTTTTAATTGTCCCTTTCGGGGTCAAACCCGGGACAGGCCCTCCCCTGCTCAGATCCCGGCGCTCAGAGGGAGTGGGACAGCTTTGGTCTCTGAAAATGGCCCCGTCCCGGGGAGGAACCTGCGTGTCTTCACTTGCTAGAGAGAGGGTGACTTACCGCAGAGATGAGATCTGAGAAGCTGGGTCTAATTGTGCCGCTGGATGGGAATCCCTGCAGCAAAATCCTTCCTTTCTTCCCTCCTCTCTAAATAATAGGCAATTTCCTCTCGTGGAGTCAGTCTCATCTCGGTAAATCACTTCCAGACAGGCTCACCTTGACTTCACAGGACGCAAACAGGGAGGAAAAAGGATTGCCTCACTTCTCTGCTGTCACCGAGAGATCAGATGAAATTATTTTAAGGTCACATGTTTAAACGTATTGCACTTGCCAGCAGGAAATGAGCTTCAGAAGGAAGATTCGGGTGGAAAAGACAGGATCAGACACAGCAATAACGGTCAGGCCCAAGTGATGCGGAGTCCTGGCTCTCCGCGCCTGGAGAGCTAGGTCACCTTTGCTGTTCTATTAATATAAAACTCTCTCCTGGCAGAAGTCACATTTAGTTCCCGCTGTCAATTGGGAATTGGATAATTTCTACCACGATTACCTCTCGGCAATCAAAAAAGCCACTTTTCTGTAACTTTTATACAAGCAAGGATGGGTTCCCAGCTCGACAAGAAGGAGAGCTTTGTGTCATGAAGATTTATATGGGTAAGTCAGCAAACGTGCCTCCTAGAGCCTGCGTCATGTTCCTGGCCCAATGCCAGCAGCTGGAAATCAATAGAAAACTTCAGTCTGTCCTTATTCCGAGGTGTGTACCATCTAGCAGATGAAGGTTGCTCAAGGTGGCTGTAAATGATGAAGGACAAGGAATTTCAACCTGAATTCTGTGTGCATTAAAGGAGGGCAAAATGTTGAAGCTCTATGATGCAGTCCTCAGAATATTTCATACTCTCTGTCTCTAACTACTTAGAATATTATCTCAAACATCCATAACGCCTTCTACGTGAGCTATTGAAACTGTCAGCTGTCTATCTTAAATGAAAATATTTAGTTACTGGGCCAGAAATAAGTCACTTTTTAGCTGGCAGTAACCTGAGCAATAAAAAACTAAAATAAATAAAAAATAGGTGAATAACTAAAGAAGACGCCAAATGAGCTTGAGCATTTATTCAAAAACACTTCACCAGACAGCAATTTCCATGGCCAGTCTTATTTTTGATTGGAGGGGAGGCTGGCATTCTCTCATTAAAAATAACATTTGTGATGATTGAATACCATTACCTTCTCTGAATACTACCTTTTCAACGTTTCTTTTGAAATGAGTGTAGACTCACAGGCAGTTACAAAAACAGTACATAAAGATTCCCAGGAAAGATTTACGTGGCTTCTTCCACCCAGTGACATTTTACGTGAAGGTAAGACGATATCAAAACCAGGAAACTGGCCTCAGTGTAATCCTGTCAACAAGACTACAGACTGTGTGCAACTCCTACCAGTTTTTACAGTTTTAGCACGCACTCGTGTGTGTGTGTGCGTGTGTGTGTGTGTGTGTGTGTTCGTGTGCACAGTACACTTCAGTGGGATCTGGTCCCACCTGGACCCCCCTGCAGCTGAGACACAGAACGGTTCTGTCACCATGATGACCCTCTCTCCTGCTCCCCTGCAGACCTGCACCCTCCCCACCCCCATCGATGTCCCCTGGCAACCACTAAATGTTCTCCTACTTAGATTTAATTTTAAGTGTCTTGTTTGGCCCACCACACTGGTTTGGATCTTGTTGATGAAGAGTTTCAGCCACATTGTGCTTGGCATCCAGACGAATTAGACATTAAGGGAATATCAAAGTGGGACACAGTGACCTTCTAGCAAACTGAAGAAGGTAATTCATTTACTTGGTTGTTGTTCTCCTTTTTCCTGATAGAATAAATTTTGGTTGATCCTTTTTGTTAAGTTCAGAAGGCAGAAGCGCCCTCAGAGACAATATAAAGGGAAAAGATCTATCTTATCTATCTATCTATCTATCTATCTATCATCTATCTCCATTCATCCACATATCGATCTATCCACCATCTATCTAAAATAACAGTACAACTTCATTTAAATTAAAAACAAACATATTCCCCAATAATTTAGCAAATATCAATTTTATGGATGGTGAAGAAAAAAATTGGTTCCAGTAACTTAACAAGAATTTCATAACACCCTAACTCTCTAAGTTGTTAGCAATAATTCTAAACCCTGGTCTGATTTTCAAGCCTTTTTCATCCAAATCACCTCATAACATTTTCAAATAATTACATGAGAAGCTCCCAAGGGAGTGTTTGGCATTCATAGACCAAAGGACCAAAATGATATGAAACACCTGGAAATGTGTAACTAAATGAATGGTTTTAGGGGCGCCTGGGTGGCTCAGTCAGTTAAGCGTCCGACTTCGGCTCAGGTCACAATCTTGTGGTCCGTGAGTTCGAGCCCTGCGTCGGGCTCTGTGCTGACAGCTCAGAGCCTGAAGCCTGTTTCAGATTCTGTGTCTCCCTCTCTCTCCCTGATCCTCCCCCATTCATGCTCTGTCTCTCTCTGTCCCAAAAATAAATAAACGTTAAAAAAAATTTTTTTTAAATGAATGGTTTTAAAATATTTACATTCAACTATTTGGTAAGCTTATTATCCAAGATATAATATAATTACATATGATGCAACAATAGTATCTGAAAGGGCGGGCCTACGCTGGCCGACTCCATCTTGTTCTGTGTCCTCCACCCTGAGTGACTATGTCCCCGACATGCCCCCTTTCTGGGAAAATCGCAGAAACCTCAGACCACGCCTCCACCCCTTGAGTAACCTCCTGCTCACCCATTCAAACTTCCCCATCAAAACACGCCCGGCGACCTGCATAACAGGACTCCGACCCTTCCCCAGCCAATCTGCTGAGGCCACAGCCATTACCTCACCAACTGCCCCTACACCCCAATAAAACCTTTGTGCTTTTGAAACTCGGCTCTCTCTCCCTGGCATCTCACCGTTGCGTGTGTGCAGGTAGGGGATTGAGCTTGAGCTAGCTCAAATAAAGGCTCTTTGCTTTTGCATCGGACTCGGCTCCCTGGTGGTCTTTGGGGATCATGAATTCTGGGCCTAACAGTATCATAATACATATATTATATATTATTATCTATGTTGATATTATATAACCATCTAATATAGTCATATTAACACATAATATGGTTATTATGATATATCATTGACTTATTAATGTATACATTTTCTTATATATAATACAAGTATATAATAGAAGTCACTATTATATATGTAATACAAGTATATATTATATTTATGTTGTTGTATATATTTATTATATATTATTGTTTAATTTTACAACACAAGTCATTGGGCAACACATATTCATGAGGGCTTCACTGTATACGTTTATTTGCATTTAACACGCGGAGGGTTGTTCAGGTAGTTAGCTTTGCAAAGTGACATCAAGATTATACTTCACAGTAAGACCGGACCTCACATCTCCCACGGGCCTTGAGCACCTAAGTATTTACTTTATATGTATTCATTTTTCTTTTTGATTGTAAGCTTGTTTAGGGCAAACTTCTATTGTTCTTTGGATCCAAATAACAGTTTCTATGACATGCACAACATACGGTCAAGTTGGACAAGTAGCTGTTGGAATATTTCTCCTAGAATCAAGAATAAAAACCAATCTGAAGGTTCGGTGTTTTCTTCTGTAAAGGCAGAGGTCTCCAGCGTTACCCTAAGGTCTGAAGATACATTTATCTTTGGGGTTGTTCCCTGTCCTTGGTGCTGAGCACAGCTTACTCTGCTGGTCCAAAGACTAATGCCGACCAAAAATATTTTTCTTAGGGGCGCCTGGGTGGCGCGCTCGGTTAAGCGTCCGACTTCAGCCAGGTCACGATCTCGCGGTCCGTGAGTTCGAGCCCCACGTCAGGCTCTGGGCTGATGGCTCAGAGCCTGGAGCCTGTTTCCGATTCTGTGTCTCCCTCTCTCTCTGACCCTCCCCCGTTCATGCTCTGTCTCTCTCTGTCCCAAAGATGAATGAACGTTGAAAAAAAAATATTTTTCTTACACACGTTTTCTAGTAGAAACTATTGTTTTTTGCAAGTTTCCTAGCCTTGAAACTGTGAGACACTTATCTCATTGGTGTCAAACACTTGATTCAGCCTACGATATAAAGTGCCTTTTTCGTATTTTCTCCAATATTTTATTTAGAAAATATTCAAATGTAAAGACAAGTTGAAAGAATTGCATAGAAAACATCCATACAACCACCTCCGAATACTATTTTTTTACTGCTTTTTATTATGTTTGCCTCATCGCATATCTATCCATTTATGCATCCTTCTGTCCTTCTAGCAATCAACCCCATTTTTTTTGCACCAGAAAGTAGGTTTTTGGCATTGGTAACTGTCAGCCTAAATCCTCAACATATGCATGTCTTCAACTAGTGTTTCGTATTTCTTCATAGTTCTTTTTATTAGCAGACCTTACTTAAAAAAAGAAAATAAAAGCCATTTCCTTACAATCTGACATTCCGTTGTGAATGTTACAAACAAAAACCCATCTAATACCACTGTTGTTGACATATGCTGCTTGGTAAGATGCTGTGGTTATAACTCCAGATGAGTAGTTTGCACATGTCCCAGATGCACAGAGGTAGGAATGTTCTTTACCTTCCCAGCAGGGAAGTCTGTGACATTCTTTCCAGAGACTCTCTTCACCAAGTGTGTTCAGTGTAAGGTTATCCTGGATCTGCCAGAGACCATAACTCCCCTTTCTTCCTGAATGTGGGGGGTGAGGTGTCCCAGTGGTCCCCAGGGACCTTCTGGGGGAACATCACTGTACCATGACACTAATGTGCATCCCCCCACTAGGAAACGGACTCCGAACAAACAATGTTCTCTGTTCTACATTGAGTTCCCACTTTCCTTATGTGTAACAGATGTGTTTCCTTGTGCATTCTTCCTGGGATGTGGCACCTGAAATTTCTTATCACTGGCCTGGTTTTCTATATGGGCTTTCCAGAGTGTTTCCCTTAAAAGGGGTGTTTTGCTAATTTGAGATTACATAATAGAAATGGAAATGTGTATAATTCCTTGTCATTTGTGACAGAAATTGGCATTATGATGAGCCACACTATGGATGCTGAAAGGTCCTTCTCCCAAAGACACATGGTTCCAGAATAAGACTTCCAGGCCTTTTCCAAATTTTATATAGAGATCCACTGAAGTCTATAGCTTTTTCTAAGTTTTTGTAGAAGGAAATATAGGTAATTTAATAAAATTCTCAGCTAATTCCTTTATGTATTTGCTTTGAACTACTTGTTTTTGTGGGCCATCTTGAAAAGAGTCTAAAGATTACCATTGACTTTTCTTTTCTTTTTTTTTTTTTTTTAACCATTGACTTTTCGTTAAAAAGATTATTTTAATAGCACCAATACCGTGTGATATCCATTAAGTGCTAAAATGTACCAAACATTAAGGGCCTTATATATATTAACCTACTCAATCCTTTCAGCAATCCTCTGAAGTGGGCACTCTTATCTTCAGCACTTTACAGCAGGGGAAACTGAGGCCAAGATAGGTCGGGTAATTATTTACCCAGAGTCACAGAGCCAATGAAAGACCAGCTGTAAACTGTGTTATCTGTTCTGATTTTCTCTGAACACATTTTGCCACCTCTAAAACTAAGTCATATGGAGACCTTTCCTGAGAAAGAACTTCCAGTATATTAGTAGGTAGCGTATCATTTAATTGTTTTTCATCATAGGCCACCAATCCTACTTCTAAGTGGCTTTAATGTAATGAAGAGTCTGTCTCCACTTCTGATGTGTGAGCACTGACTTCTTCCTAGGCATCACCCTACTTTCCTCTTTGGTCTACGTCTGGACAGACTGAAAGCAAAGCTCAAATATGCATTCGACCCTTGGCGCTGGTGGGAGATACAAACCTCCTGCACCTGGGGACTTTCCCAGTGGACCCCCAGCCACTATCAAGATCAACCTCTCCTTCCCCTCTGTCCAAGCCAGCCCATACCTGCTTGTGTCTTTCCAGACACTTTCCCCAAATTCTCTTGATGTGTAGAGTCTCAGGAACCTCAACACCCAAATCAAATTTCGGGTGAAGGGTCCATCTGTTCTCTGTGGAATTACCACAAAGCATTTAAAGAATTTTGGTTTGGCCTAACTTTTATGTCTTTATTAGTCCCATCATTTTACAATTATGCAAAAAAGAATGAACTAAGGCAGATTAAGGTAAGACATGTAAAGTGTCCCTATCCCAAGATTGCTCGTTATTACAGTGTTCTACAAACTATTTGTGATTTTTTTTTTCAAACCCTAGGTCCCTATACATCCCTCAATATCTTTATTATGTTTTCATCTGCTCACTGATGTGTGATCCTGGTGTGAAGGCAAGGCTTACATGGTAACCATGGCCCACCTTGCCTTATGTGGCTGTTCTCTGCCACCAGAAGGCCAAAGCTCATAGGCTGAAGGATGTCAGGGCAATGAAGGAGGAATCTGGTCCCCAAACTCACTACTTCATGAAACACAGCCCACCTTGGACTCTCAACCTGCCCCCAGGACCAGCTGAGTCACCTCTGGATGGCCACTGGTGTCCAACACGTAGAAACTATCCAACTTTGTTCTTCCTCTTGGCTGCCCACCTTGTTAATAGTGTTTATTACCCACTTCGTGGCTCAGGACAAAAATGGGAGAACTTGTCTTTGATTCATGACCTACATTTGGTCAAATTACCTACTAATCCATGTCACTATCATGTCATGCCTTGATGCCCCGTTGGTCCCCTACCTGGTCTCCACTTTTTCTTGCCACCCCATCCTCAAATTCATTCTCCAGTTAGAAGCCAGAGGAATCTTTCTAAAATAGTATAAGTCTAATAACCTCTCCCCTGATAAGACCGTCTGATATAACTTAGGGTTTTACTTTAAATACATCCAGATGCCTTATCCTACTTATATCGGCATGAATTTTTTGATATGCCAGAATTGTGTGCAGAGAGGATTAATTATAGCTAAAAGTGTTATAAGTCAAGATCCAAATAACTAAGGATGATACATTTTAAAAATCAGTTTTCCTTGATCTCTTAAGTTCCAATTGTAAATCTGATTAATACATCTAACAAAATAAAAACAATTGCCTTCTGATTCTGATCATTATTATGATTATGATTGTTAGACTAGCTCAAGTCTTGACTGGACTAAACTCCCTCAAATGATTTGTCATTTATGAACTTACTTAATTGCATTTCTTTAAAAATTTTAACTGCATTTATAAAATTAATGATCTCTAGTCACTGTAAGTATTTCTAATAACTAGGCAAGTTTAAGACCATATAAGTAAACTGTCCAAGCATGAACTCCCATGTCCCATGAACATTGAGGACAGCAAACTTTGGCCGACAGCCCATGCCCTCCAACTACCTGTTTCTGTAAATAAAATTTCACTGGAACACTAACACACCCTTTTTGTTTTATCCATTATCAGTGGAGGCTTTCAAGGAACAGGTGACGGAGCTGAGTAGTTACAACAGAAACCATAGGACTCACAAAGTGTCAAATACTTACTATCTGGTCCTTTACAGAAAACATTTGCCGACCCCTGATCTAAGATACTAAAATGATGTAGATAGCAAATCTCAAATGGTCCTAAGTCAACTTACACTCTACAAACTAAATCAAATTCTCTTGACACTGTTCAACTTAAAACGACAAGTCTAACACTTTGGCATGTTAATCTTTCGCCAATATTTTATTCTACAACTTTTCAGACATACACGAAATGTGAAGAATTGTACAGCACTGGACCCCCTGCTCCTACATTTAACATTTTGCTATATTTGTTTTACTACATTTCTAGCCGTCCATCTTTTTTTCCCTCTGCCATTGGTTCTCTCTTTTTTCTCTTTTGATATATTTCTAAGTTACAGATTAGTAAAGTTCACCACTCAAAACTTCAGACATGGTGTCCTTAACTAGAGTTTACTACCTCTTACAGTTCTTCTGCCTTTTATTTTAATTTGCATATCAAAATGCACATATGTAAAATACATCATTGGAAGAGATCTGACAAATGTGCATCTATTAATTTGGAGGAGCCCGTTTTTTTAATTAAATTTATTTATAAATTTAAATTTAGTAATATTTACTCTTCTGGCATACAGTCTTACCATCTTCTAAGCGCATAGAGCCTGTGTAGATGCCATCAGAATCAAGATACAGTGTAGTTCCATCACCCCACGTTTCTCTTGCACCATTCCTTTGAATCAACCCTTTCTGGCTCCCAGCCTTTGCCAACCACTGGTCTTGTTTCAGGGATTTTTGTTACTGTCTGATCTCCGTCTTCATAGCTTAGTCTCTTTCAGAATGTCATGTGTATGGAAGGACCTATCCGACTTTGATCACTATCTAGAGAGGCAGTGTTGGGCAATGGTGAGCTCCAGAGTCTAGCATCAGATCAAAGCTCTGTTAATCATGTGACCTTGGGTAGTTCCTTTTCCTCTTCCATGGCTCAATATCTTCATCTGCAAAGTGGAGATAATAACAGAACCTGCCCTCGCAGGATTTTCTCAGATAACGAATAAAAGGTCTGGGAAGAACACTAAGTGCTATAGAAATCTTGGACATCGTCGTTATCATCGAACCATACTGTTCTGTTTTCTAAAATGCCAAATTTCTTGGGAACATTTCCTATCTTTGGAATAGTGCATATATATAAACTATTTACAAATTTAGCACACAATATGGATATGGGGTTTATTTGTTTCATCATCTATGCATTTCATTGGAAACCCTTCTGAGATAAGAAAGACACTTCCCTACTAAGGGGAAATGCTTTTATCATGTCAAGGGATCTGAGACCCCAATAGGATGGTCATATCTGGAGAGCCAAGGGGACTTGTAGGCCTTGATTTTGAAGCTGAGAAGTAGAACACAGGATGCCGTCCATCCTGAGCCATGCTTCTGTACCACTGATGGGCACTCTGAACCCATTTTATAATCTTCACGACAACATGGTTCCTGTAGCGGAATTTGATGGGGTTCAATTTCTCTCGGGTTAAAGTGACTCCCTGATGTAATTCTTCTGTAACTTCTTTTAATTTGATCACCTAAGCTGCATAGTATGTCATCAGCAATATCACCACCCTTGATTATAGATGGCTTCCTTCATTGAATCTCCTTACCGTCTGGTGGAATCCTGTACGTACCTACCGCTCTCACAGATGTTCTAACAGTCTGGTTAGGTTCTGAGTGTTTCCAAGTCCTGAATGTTCCAGCCTCTCCCACTTACCTGGCTTCATCACCTTTTGCCAATGACTCTCCTTCAGTACCTTCCTGGGCCACCGTTTCTGTAACAAACCAGCTAGTTCCCAACACCAGGCTCCATATCTTCAGGCCATTTGTTCCACCTGGGATGCTGTCCTAGATCTGTGTTCAAACGAGTGGTTTCTTCTCTTCACCGATACCACCTCTTCAGAGAGGACTATACTGACCTTGCCAAAAAAAAAACCAAAGCAACCCCTCAGTCATGCTGTATTGTGGCCCATTCTTCTTTTCCTTTTGGATTTTATACTTATTTCCTATGTTTCTCTCTTCTTTGCACCATATCGGTGAAGGGCAAGTCTGCATAATTCATTGCTTCATCTCCAGAACCTACAACAATGCATGGAACAGAACAGGTGGCACAGGGAATACTCAGCGAACAAGTGAACAAATGAATGAGTTGATGATCTGCTTTGCTTTGGTTTTCCTGCTGTTGTTGTTGTTTTGAATTTTTTTGATGGAGCGGTGGTGCAATATTTACTATTGCTAACATTTCTCAGGAAAAAAAGATCTATTTGAACCGTGTCTATTTAATGCCCTGAAATGTAGGGAAAGTATCTGCTTTGGTAATGTGATTATCTCCTTGCCCAAACTGATCTCAAACAAGGGGGATTCTGTCTTTGAGACAGCTGAAGCCCAGATTCTTATCTGGGCTCCACCCCCTTGTTTGGTTTGCCTAGAAGGTACCCTTAGTCCCATTAGGTAAAAGGCTTTGAAATGAAGGAGAACCAGGTAAAACTAACCACAGGGCATTCTGTGCAGACAACTGAAACTTGAAAGGTTAGTGATGGCAGTTAAAACATTAAGAGGCTCTGCAAAGAAACGATAATAAGATGACCCAACAGAGATGTGCACAGCCAGCCATAAGCTAACAGCCTCAGAGCCTGTTAGCTTTTGTGGGAAAGAGCAGTCAGAATGTAAAACATTCAATCAATGGACTATAAATATAGCTGAAATCTAACAGAAAAGAGTAGAAAAACAAAAAGGAAAAAGTAGCAGCTTAAGTCAAGAATATGGATACTGATTATCGGTCTGAAAGGCATGTGAGTGTGTTTTTAAAGAACTTTGAAGTCACATCTCCCATAAGAGAATTTCAAATTCTAAGACTAATGAAATTTGAAATGCTGGTTGTATTCGTCATTCTGCATTTCCATTTGGTTATCAGATATCCTCAGGGAAATAACGACCAGCTGTATCCAGCACTCGTGTTGGTGAGGTAATGTGTTTGTGATTTTAGGCGATATTAATTTAGCATTATTTGAGGGTAGATTGTCCCCAGCTGCCTAGGGATAATGCACAGTGCAGCTGAACCCGTGAACAAATGTGGCACCATTATTTCAAGGGTGCCGTGTTGGGGACGGAAGGATAGGCACCGACCACTATTTGAATTGTGAGAGTAATTACAACCCCCGCCCCCCTTCCTGCTCCAGAAAAGCACTACATTCAAAGGCTTGGTATAGGTTTGCATTCCTCAGCACCAACCGCAGCTCAGGAAAGAATTCAAACATCCCAGGAGGAGTGAGTGCATCAAAGGCAGGCACAACCCTAGTCGCTGCATCACCGGATCACAAAACTAAATCAGAGTATGAAAGAATTTCGTATTATAAACTAAAGGAAAAACCACAGTAAAATCACCATAGGATTAATTCCTATTAGCAATAGGCTTATTACCAAAATGTCCTTGCTGTGAACATCTTCAGAGTGAAATGGAAAACTGGAGGCCTGTGTTAAGAATCCCAAGATGTCACACAAGAATTTACTGTCCTGGAAAAGTTTGTAAGTCTGTTTTAACTTATTTTATCGATGTGTAAATTATCTCTCAATTTAAACATGCACCCCAAACATATATCCTTGGGCAACAGAATGGAAAGCTGATAATTTGCAGATAAAAATGCACACTTGGAAGAAAATCTAGGCATCAGGCTGGGTGAGCTTGAACCACCTTCGGCGTGAAGGATGTATGTGGCCCGACAAACTTCCCTTCTGTTCACCAACATCTGCCGAAACTGGCCTGGAGCGTGCCACAGCAAGAAAGGAGAACAAAGATTTTTTTTGTTCCAGACCACAACGGTTGGAGCAGAGGGGTGGAGTCTCATGTGTTAATGACGGTAACAGCAAAGTATTAAGCTGAATCCATTCTCGCTTCTAAATTCGTAGTCCTCAGGCCCAACTGCGGCCATGAGATGCAAGTATGAGGATATCACAATTTTCTTTGAAAATTTAGGGCTCAGAACGCACCAGGCCTTCCTCCTCCCCTGTGTCATAAAGACAGAGGCTGGGTTCCTGGGCCTGTTTTCTTTTTTTCTTTTTTTAATGTGTATTTATTTTTGAGAGAGAAAGAGGAAGAGAGAGAGAGAGGGAGGGGCAGAGACAGAGGGAGACACAGAATCGGAAGCAGGCTCTAGGCTCTGAACTGTCTGCAGAGAGCCCGACACGGGGCTCGAACCCACGGACCGTGAGATCGTGACCTGTGTCGAAGTCGGACACTTAACCGACCGAGCCACCCAGGCGCCGCCCCCCCCCCCCCGCCCCCCGCGGCCCGGATTTGTTCTCAAAGTTTAAGTAGAACTGTAGTTGTATTAGTTGCGTTATTAACTTAGCGCTACATTCCATTTTGCTCCCTACTTAATTATGTTTCATGCACCTCTTACCCTCATGCTCATCAGTCCTTAACTTTGCCTTTTTCACCACTACTCCCTGTTCATACACTGCTTGTAGAAGCCTAATGGGAACCAAACCATAATGTTTGTCTTGAAGCCATCTGTGGGACCTGATGGTGCCAGGCCCCAAATGGTGCCTCATTGTCCAGAAGAGTGCATACCTCCAGATTATTTTAAGGTCTTCCTGCCTGCAGGTTTTTTAAAAATTTTTATTTATATATTTTGAAGGGGAGGAGGGGCAGAGAGAGAATCCCAAGCAGGATCCCCGCTGTCAGTGTAGAGCCTGATGCAGGGCTTGATCTCAATGACCATGAGATCATGACCTGAGCCAAAATCAAGAGTCGGACGCTCAACCAACTGAGCTGCCCAGGAGCCCCTTTCCTGAAGGTTTTAAGAAACCCCTCACTCTCCTCTCATGTATTCACCTCTTTCCCCAAATACATACGAGCTGTCCCTAGGCTCAACAGGGCAAGGCAGCTTTGGGAATGATCCCCAGCTTTCTCCCTGGGCTACCCTTCTGATAATAACTTAATAATGAACCTTTCTGTGCTTCAACACCAGGGTCTCAGTCACTGGCTTGAGACACAGCAGGGACTGGACTCGGGTCTCCTCACCCCTGATGACAAAATCCAGTGTTCTTTGACAGCTGAAGCCCGGTGCCCCCTTGAGTAGCGTGTCTTGCAAGAATGTGGAAGCAGGATGCTTACCGAAGGAGGGGTTAGACTACAAAGACTGGCAGAGACCCAAACAAACCAGTCTGTGCCAAGATGGACCCCAGTGCTGACTCTTTGATGACCATCCCCCTCATTATAATACTAAAAATCAGGCCTGTGGGTGGACATTTTACATGCTAATGAGACATGTGATGTATGAAGAAGCATGTTCTGGCCCTTATGCCTGTGCACCCAACTTTCTGCGTCTCTCCCCACCTCTCCATGCTTGGATTTCACTCCTTTCCCACCTCAGTCTTTTTTAAAACGTTTCCAGCCTTTGCTCAGAGGGCCAACTGGAAGGACCCTCTTCTTTGTGCTGTCTCTCTTGTGCTTGAGCAAAAGCCCCAGTAAAACCCTTGCCCGAGAATTCCCATCTGGCCCCAGCCAACACCTATTGCTTGGAGAGCCGAGGACCTGAGCTGGTAACAGACACACTGATGCGTGTCAGGTGTATGGGCAGGTCTGAGTTCTGGAACATCGCCCGGGCATTTTGCTCCCATTCGTGCAAAGGCAGCTGCCATGCTGAGATTTGGTCAGTGGGGTCGGTGTCGCTTTCCTTCTCTACTCCGTGAGTTCCACAGAGGCCAGCAGGGGCTTCATTCCCTGTTGCCCCCAGCACGGCGCTCAAAACCCAAGAGATTCTTTGTTGAACCAATAGATAGGAACAAACTGTTTATTTTGCAATAAAATGCTCGTGGGCCCGATGGACAAAGAATTTTAAAAGTTCGATTACAGCAGGAGGAGGAGCAGACATTCAGAAGATATTGGAAAAGCATGAATGACCTCATTCGGAGTTTCCTAGAGGCGGTAATAGGTATCACGGGCCCTGTGGATGGTGAAACATCACTAGCATGCATCTGATCTGCGGGTATTATTTCTTCAGGCCTTTGAAGACCCTCATCTGCCCAGACAATGATCTCACAGCCAGCGGGGTTGGGGGATTGGGGGCGGGGGGAGGCGGGCAGGCCAGGGAAGGCAACAGGAACACTGGCTTGTGTGGTCCCAAGAAAAGTAATAATAACGAGGCATCGGATTTTCCATAAAAGTGGGGGCGAGGAGAGGCGGGAGGGAGGATTGGGGCAATGAACGTAGGTAGGTGGGTAGGTAGAGGTACCTACCTCTTGCAGGAGGGGTACAAATTGGGGGTTTGGGGAGGGCGGCGGGGGGTGAGCAGCTGCAAGACGACTGAATCCTGCCGGCGCCCCCTGCTACCCTCCTCAAGCAAACCTGAGACCTGGAGCATCCGTCTCCGCAGAATTATAAAATAGCTGTTGCTCTGTGTTTGCACCTTCATCCAGGAGAGCGGGCATATCACCTGCCCTGTGCACACGCCGCTCAACCGAACCCCCGCGTGCCATTCTTCTTAGGTTGTACGTCTGTTTTCTTGGAAAACAGCGCTAAATGCTGCCATGTTTTCGTAACTGGGTCTCATGAAATCTGAACGACGACACCTTCACGAGAGCTCAGCCGAGAGAAAGCAGGAACGGTACGTTAAAGAGGGCTACTGTCGCAAAAAACAGTTGCCGAGGGAATCTTCTCCGCGAGGCCTTACTAGCAAAGAAAGCTGTCTGTGAACCCACCGGTCCGTGCTTGCCCTTTCAGTCTGGAAGTTTATGGGTTCTTAGAAAGAAACATTTTCGTTCACTTTGTGTTTAATGAACAGAATTTCTGAGAACCTTAAACTTTTCTCGCGCCGTCAAATAAACAGAATTTCTGAGAACCTTAAACTTTTCTCGCGCCGTCACACGCAAACGCCCTGTTCTTCAACGTGATGCACCTGTTGCTTTGCACCTGCTGCTCTCTCTTGCTCAGATGAATTTCCGCAGATTTTTACATCGTAACATTTTCTCAGAATTGAGGAATTATTGCTTATGCCGTCTACTTCGAGAGACCCTGCTTGGTGTCTCTAAGTAAAAGAGCCCTCGCCCACCCCCACCCCCACCATCCGGTCATCTGTTGGATCTTCCTCAGAGCATCTGCTCATTAGTGTCAACGTCTACTCCTCTGTTTTCTGCCTCCTGGACAGAAAAGCAGCTCCCGGGAGGGCAGGTGTGCCTGTCTTGCTCACGGCTGAGTCCTTCGTGCGGGCACAGAAGGAGATGCTCCATGTATTTAGGGGAAAAGGAGGAGATACTTACCCTTCCACATCCTCATGATCCCAGAGAACGTCCAGGATGAAGAGACGGAAATGCTTTGCTGAGACTCCCAGGCATTCCTCAGGTGTTTGCAGGCATGGCTACCCATCCCCCTCGTTTCTGGGGCAAAGTCTAGTTCCAGGGACAATAATGACACAAGGAAGGTTGATTTCATTATGAGCAACGCAAACACAGCCGACTTTGAGGTTCTCGGAGTAGCTTATGATGGTTTTTTGAAATCTGCCCTCCCACCACGGGGCACTGTGCAGACAGAGCGTTTTGCACACATGGGGTGCCCTGTAGTTGAACAGAAATGGGGTGACGAAGGGTCTATGGAGCTGGTCAGAGTCACCTCTCACTTTGTCCCACTCTTCTAAAACCTTAAGACAAAATGGAGAAATCCAAAGTACGTTAATCACAAAATAACTGTTCCTGGAGTGATAAAGTCCACAGGAGAACATTCAAAAGTGGTTCTTTGCTGAGACTGATCTTAATTTCCAGGATTGGCCTTCAGGAAAGGGAACCAACAGGATCATCAAGACGGAGTCCCTTGTCTCATCAGTTCTCCAAGAGGTAAATACTAGAAGCATTAGCAAAATCAAACAGATGTAATATGGCCAAGGGGTGTCTTGATTTCTGTTCCCACCAAAGGTAATGGAATTGACCCTAGATTCTCTGGAATAAGAGGCAGACTCAAGCAAATCCCATGCTCCATATCACTCAGCACTCCTCACCGGTGCTTCCATTAAAGTCCTATTCACAAGGAAGCGTTCGCTATAGGTGTTGATGAACCTGAAACAGCAAGGGGGAGATGATTTCACTTCTCTGCTCTGAGTTGACCTGTTGCCCAGATGGGGCAATGATCGCATCCCCTATGACTGCTGAGAAGGTGGCTCCCCGAAAAAAAAACACGGACCAGGACTTACCTTCTGCCACGGACTTTCTGTGTTTTGCTTATAAATTATTTATTGCTTAAACTTCTTCATAATTACCCCCCAAAAGCCATAAGTTATTCTTACTCCTTTTCCTCTTCTCTATTCCCTTGGCTAGTATTTTCTCTTACTGAAATTATTCTTAGCTGTCAAGCGGATATGTTGTTTTCAAAAAAGAAAGTAAAAGAAGAAAGCAACATTGGAAGAAGGAAAGCAGTGTCTTTTTTTTTTAAAGAAAGGAATGCCAAAGAAAAGAGAAAAAAACCTTAAACCAAATCCGTCGGCACAGTTTACACAAGAGATTACATCATACTTTAATGAAGATCCTTTTCTATAAATGAAATCACTTGGCCAGGACCATTTCCCCAAATATGCAGAAAATGTACTCAATGGGACTGCCAACATAATACTGTAATGGGTATTTCTGGGATGTAGTCTAGCATTGTTATAAAAATAGGACAATGTTTAAAACAAGGCTGTATAATTGTGGACACAAACAAAAAACACCTCCCAAGACAACATGAAGAGGAATAAAAGACTGGTTTTCCCCACTACCGGGAAACGGAGGGAGCGGCCAAGTGCTCCCTATAAAGTTCCCGTGGACTTGCCGTCTTTCCAGCTTAATGACCAGTGGCTGCCTCAGGAATATGTCAGGAAAGTGGTCGGGTATCGCAGGACGGATATTCTGCAGTTTGCAGCCTGTGTAGAAGGGAGGGAGAACACTACTTCTGTGACCAGAAGTTAGGCAGATGAAACATTTAGTATTTTTGCTGGTTTAGCACACTTTCTGCATCTCAGGTGGTGGGACCTGCTTGTTCTTTGAGGCTAGTCAAGCCGGTCTACACACGATGCTGTGGCTGTGAGGTCTGGGGGAGTCTCCTTTCGGGAAGACTATAGTTTTTAAGGTACACCCACACCTTTCAGAGTCCTTTGAGAGACCCCCTCCAAAATTTAAACCATGGGTGCGTTGACATAAAAAAAGAAGATTGAAGGAGAATTCACCAGAGATGGGAAACATTAATCACGGCTCTCTCTGGGTTATCATGTTATAATCGATTTCTGTGCTCCTTTGATCCTAATGGTCTACCATGAACACGCATTGATTTTTTTCACGAGGAGGAAATAAAAACCAAACTACTGGTGTTAGTTTTCACACATTACAAGGTTTCTCTCTGTCTTTTCCGGGTCAGCCATGGAATCCATTTTAATGTGACAGAGTTAGGAGTCAGCCAGGTGAGTTGTGTTTTCAATGATGGTTAAGAGGAAAGGTGTGAGGGGGCACCTGGCTGACTCAGTAGAGCACGTGGGTCTTGATGTCAGAGTTGTGAGGTCGAGCCCTGTGTTGGGCATAGAGATTGCTTAAAAAAAAAAGAGGGAAGGTGTGAACTCACTAGGACAGTTTTACATGGCACCGTGGTGCCCTCTGGTGATAATTCTGGTGTTCTTTAGTTCATCTGCACAGTTTTTCATTCATTCATTCACTCACTCACTCATTCACAAAAAGCTGTTGATTGGTTACCTCTGCTGTGAACTCTGTGTAGCACTGAGTCGAGCAAACAGGTGCCCCTCGCCCCAGGGAGCCAATGCAAGGGGAGACTCAAGACCACTGCACACGAGTCCTAAGAACACCTGGCAGGGCCACTGAATGCATTCGGGTAAGATCGGAACACAGATGAGGTCATTTCGAGCACCATGGGGCTTTCATTGTGGGAGGAAGGATACACCTCACCTGAAAGAAACCACTGGAAAATACACACAACATGGGGAAGAGAAATTTATAGAGGAGAAAAATAAATAAATAAAAAGGAAAGAAGTGGCCAGTGTAGGGTGAAATCAGTCAGGAAAATCTTCTCAGAGGTAAGTCACTGCTTCCTCCAAGGAAATACATGTGACATTGGACAGTGGTTTAGGGGAGTAGGATGATGGCCTGTGAGGGTCTTAGATCCAGGGATAAACAATGCCCTTCTCTCTGGAAGACATGTGCTGGATCACACTGGTGACCTTTTGCTTACACCCGTGTGTCTGCAGGAACGCAGTCACCCTTGTCAGCGCCCTGCCCAGCTCTGCCTGTCATTCCTGCTGGTTGACGACATCACCATCATCAGCCATCATCCATCACCGACTATCCAGATGGTTCAACCACCATCTCCAGGATCTGTGGCTGTAAAGGTCAGGAATGTCCCCCAGGAATTCCCACCTCCCTGGATCCCCCTGTTCTGTCCCTCATTTGAGTCTCCTTGGCTCCCAAGGATAACCATTCGTTTTGGATGACCAATTCTTTCGTAAACAAGTGCAGGTCCCTGGGAGCAAGGGCTGTCATCTTTATGGTCACCCACACTCGAAGCAGAGTGTCACAAAACATATAGGGGTGAATATATTTTGACAGCAAAGCCATACCCAGAAATCCTGAAAATCTGAACAACAGACACACTTAACTAACCTCAAACTTGCTGGACAACCATACGCTCATCCAAAAGGAAACCAAACTGGAAAAAAAACTCTAAAGCCATTGAAGAGAGCTATGCCATGCTCTAAGATCAGGGCAGTGGGGGAAGTTGGCCCTGCCACCAAGGGGGAGCCCACAGGTGCCTTGTCTCTGAAGCACATGGGACCTAGACCTGCCTCCTTCTGCCATGCACGATGATGGATGCTTCCAGAAGGACACAAGATTTGCCTTAATAGAAATGTTTATATATTGGTAACTGATCTCCTGCAAAAGCCACATGTTAATTCCCTATCATGGCATCTATACGAACAACTGCTGCAAACTCAACAGGCGATTCCTACTCAACTGTAGGAATCTCTGGGCCACGGGGGTTCTGTGCCCCTGGACATGGGAAGTGGCCCATGTGAAGCTGGCAAGTCCTAACTGATGTGTAAGGGAGATGTCTGAGAGGGACGAGGCACCAAGAGGGTGAGTCCTGACACAGCAAGGGATCATTATACTGGGTTTTATGCACAAAACTGCCTCAATGTGGAACCCCATCGGCCATCTGGAAACTGACTTGCCATCAGCAATTTCCGAGGGAGTTGGGAGTGAAGGATCTACTAGGGAAGAGTAGGTCTAGGGACCACCCAGCTTCTTATTCCCCTTAGCAGCTTTTGATTATTGTCTTTTCCAGAATTCAATTTCCTCCTCTTTAATACACGAAAGAGCTGAGCTGTGTTACCCTGCAGCGTCTTAAGGAAAAGGATAAGTGCGCAGGCGTCCCTGCACAGCCCTTCGTATCCAACAGGGTTCATTATAACACCGTCATTGTCCTCGTGATGGACACTCAGGACACAAGGGGAGAAAAGAATTCCACTTTATCGATCTACCTGAATTTTGTTCCATGTATGCTTCCCCTTAGCCTCTTTTTCTTCTGAATGATGTAACTCTTAACCAATAATGTCGATTATGTGGTTTGTTTCTACCCAACAAATTTCACCATGAATCTTGTAAAGCTCATCTGGAAATTGATTCTGGGCAAGGTGTGCGCAAGACAAGCAGATGCTGACATTTTCCTCAAATGGAATTTCTTCACCAAAACAAACATTCAGATCACTTTGGGAGGAGATCCGAGAATGGGCCACTTGCAGACGACTGGCAAAAAAACAGTGGGTTGACTGGTTTGTTGTCATTTTTACCAACCTGCTCCCCCCCCCCCAAATCATATCGCATCTCATCAAAACAAATGGCTTCTAATTAGTGCCAAAGCACACGACTAGTAAATATGTGGTATAAATTGTAATCTTTGACATTTTCTAGGAAGCGCCTGGTATAAAACAAAGGAAGAATAATGTGACACATTTTATAGCTGTCTTACAAGGAGACCATTGCTTTTAGCTGACAGATACAGAAATCCTGACTGATAAGCCATGACCACACTCTGAAAACCTACACAATACCTTTAAAATAAAGTCCAAATGTAAATCTGTGTTTCCATTCTTAAGTCACAGAGATCAAATATTACTCGTGGGCATGGCTACCTTGATGTCACTCTTGCCTTCTGAAATAATGTGTGTCAGCAACAAACTTTTATTTACTTTGAGAGAGAGAGAGAGAGAGAGAGAGAGAGAGAGAGAATGAATGAGGGGAAGAGAGAAAGGGAGACAGGCCCGAAGACCAGCTTCGCTATTTCTCATCTGGGTGAATCGTGGAGGAGGAGGCTTTCTGGGGGTGGGGGTGGAGTTCAGGCTCCCTAAGGTCTGATTTGATAAGTTGTAAATCCCCCGTTTGGAATATGAATGGGAAGGGGTGGTCTGGACCTTGGGAGAAGGGAAGAGCCAGAGGAAGGCTTGAGGGTGGCCGATGTGACGAAGGGCCCTTATGCCCCGGACGAGGACCTGGAGGAAGACGAGCCAGCCACCAGCCGGTCCAGGTAACTGTGGTTCTCAGCAGTCCCGCACCTGTGGTGGCATATAAGCTGAGCCTGTCACATCACTACACAAAGGCTCTACACGCACTGGAAAGTAAGCATGCAGGTCTGTGTGTGCGCACGAAACAAGGGAAGGGACAGGAGAGAGGTGAAGTCATTTTACCTGGTTTTAGCTAAAAAGCCCAGAATAGACCACTTGGTCACAGCCCGTTTTCATCTGATGAACAAATGAAGATTTTAGAGTAATCAACTTCCTTTTTCTCCACAACAACCTAGACACGAGGGACAGACAACCACTGGCTGATGGATTTTTCTCCACCTCAGTTACTTGTGCACAACGCCAATTCAGTTACTTGGGAAACCCCTTGTTTTAGGTTTTTCCCAGCATCAACACCATGTTTTTATAAAGCTACACTGAACGTTATAAAAACGTGATTACAATGCAGCCCAAGTTAAAAGTGACGGACAGAAGAGCTAATTATCAGATGAGCACTTTAAAAATAGGCATTTTCTATCCAAATCAATTCAGAAGACTAAAAATAACAAAAACATTAAGTGAGTAAAGGACAGCAGGGACGTAAAATGAATTATTTACCACAATTTTTATCTTGACGTTCTTAATCATTCAGTTCCACCAAGTTTTAAGATTAAAGATTTGATACACATAATATAATAAAAACCCACCTAGTCTCCACCCAAATTCTTGTGCTTTAGGCATTTCATGCCTTTATTCCATTTGTTTGCGGAATGATGTCAGGAGCCCCACCAAGGCACCTAACCTATAGCAAAGGGCTAGAAATTTGAAGGTGGGGAGAAAGGTTAGGATCTCAGGGAGAAGAAACCTGGGGCTGAGATGAAACTAAGTGTGCCTGCACCGATGGCAGGAAATACAGACCTCACCTCATGGTGACAGTGTCTGCAGAAAGCTTTGAAATACACAACATAAATCCATAAATAAACACTGTAAAGACCTGAAGCCATAAAACTCCTACAAGAAAACATAGGCAGTAAGCTCACTGACATAGGTCTTGATGATGATTTTTTTTTCATCTGACACTAACAGGAAAAAAACAAAAGCAAAAATGAGCACGTGGGGGGCACCTGGGTGGCACAGTCGGTTAAGCGTCCGACTTCAGCTCGGGTCATGATCTCACGGTCCGTGAGTTCGAGCCCTGCGTCGGGCTCTGTGCTGACAGCTCAGAGCCTGGAGCCTGCTTCAGATTCTCTGTTTCCCTTTCTCTCTGCCCCTCCTCTGCTTGCACGCTCTCTCGCTCTCTCTCTCTCTCTCTCTCAAAAATAAACATTAAAAAGAAATGAACACGTGGGATTACACCAAACTAAGAGGTTTCTGCACAGCAAAAGAAGCCATCAACAAAATTAAAGGGCAACCTAGTGAACAGGAGAAAATATTTGCAAATCATACATCTAATAAGGGGCTAAAATCCACAATACGTAAAGAACTCCTATAACTCAAATAGCCAAAAAAACCAAGCAATCTGATTAAAGAACGGGCAGATCTGAAAAGACTTTTTTCTTTAGAAGACGTACATTTGGCCAACTGAGCACATGAAAAGATGCTCCACATCACTAATCAACAGGGAAATGCAAATCAAAACCACAATGATTTATCTCCTCATACCTATTGGAATGGCTATTATCTAAAAGACAGGAAATAACAAGTGTTGGCAAGGATGAGGAGAAAAAGGAACCCCCCTACATGATGGCTGGTAATGTAAATTGGTGCAGCCACTATGGAAAACAGTATAGAAGTTCCTCAAAAAAAAAAAAAAAATACAACTATCAGGGCACCTGGGTGGCTCAGTCCATTGAATGTCTGACTCTTGATTTCAGCTTGATCTGTGTTGGGATCTCTGCTGGGCATGAAACCTGCTTAAGTCTGTCTCTCTCTCTCTCTCTCTCTCTCTCTCTAAAAAAAAAAAAAAAAAAAGAAAGAAAAAGAAAAAAAAGAAAGAAAAGAAAACTATCATACGATCCAGAAATTCCAAGTCTGGGTATTTATCCAAAGGAAGTGAAAGCACTAACTCAAAATACCCTATTAATACCCATGTTCACGTCATTGCAGCGTTGTTTACAGTGGCCAAGATATGGAAACAACCTAAGTGTCCATTGATGGGTGAATGGATAAAGAAGGTGTGGTATATGAATGGAATGGAATATTATTCGGCCATTACAAAGAATGGAAATCCTGCCGTTTGTGACAACATGGATGGACGGCAAGGTCTTTATGCTAAGTGAAATAAGTCAGAGAAAGGCAGAGACTGTATGATCTCTCTTATCTTACACGTGGAATCTAAAAAAGCAGCGGGGGGGAAGCTTATAGATACAGGGAAGAGATGAGTGGTTGCCAGAGGTGATGATGGCAGTGGTGGTAGGGGATGGAGGGGAGAAATGAGTGAAGGGGGTCAAAAGGTAAAAAGAAGAAGGAAAATAATAAAATAAATAAACACTGTACACTCAGACCAATCTGAGGTTTGAGGATTTATAGCTGTCCTTGGCACTGAGATCAGAAAGAGGTTGTGCATAGGATACTGACACATCAGCAAAGCCCTTCACGACCGTCCTGGGCTGCTCCACGGTGGGCACCACAGTGGGGGTCTGGCTGGTTCTCAGGAAGGTGTCAGGACGGGCTGATTGCCCAGTGCCGTTCACTGGGAGCAATGCTGCGTGTGCGTGCGTGTGCGTGTGTGCATATGTGTGATGCATATGGTGTACATGTCTGAAGGTGTGTGATATGTGAATGCCTGTGTATGAGTGTGATTGTATGCATGTGGGTGGGTGTACAAATGTGTACACGTATACGTGTGCATGCACACATATAAATGTGTGGGAGTGTGTGTGGACTTGTGAGTTTGCATAGGTGTGAGATCGTGGGTCGTATGAATGTGTGTGTGCAGGTTTGACTGGATATCTGAGTGTAGACGTGTGTGAGTGTATATGGATTGCACGTGAGTGTGGATATGCGTGTATGGATGTGTGAACCCGTGGGTGTGGGTACACAGCGTGGTCACACGTATGTGGTGGGTGTGCACACGTAAGTGCTTATATGAGTGCAAATGTAATTCACACACGACTGTGTGAATACGCATGTGCGTATGTGAACGTGTGAGTGTGTGAACGTGCACGCTGAGAGCAAAACCTGACCTAGTGGGCGTTACCTAGCTCTCTGCTGATCTGCCTTGATCTCAGGCTTTATTTCCGAGTGTCCAGGTCTGTATGTCATTTAACCGCATTTCTTGGAATACTATTTTTTTCCAGTTGAGGTTCGGATGAATGTTGAACGGAAAGAGATGAAAATCCTGTTCCATCCATGTGCAGACAGTGGGTGTCCTGAGCCCAGCCCTGCACACACAGCCTGGATGCAAGAACACACGGCTGGTGCACAGTCAACAAGGGCTGGTCCCACCCGCGAGGCTCAGAATTTCACTGTGAATCGGCTTCATTGCACGTGCTGGAGAACGACCGGGCTCCACACGCTGAGCACCACCCCCAGCTTTGCGGAAGTGGTTTTGGCTGGGGGGGGGGGGGGCAGGCTTCACCAGGTGCCCACCCCGGAGAACAGACAACCTCGCTGAAGCCTCCCAGGACCAGCCTTGAGCATCCGCTTCCCAATAAAGCTACTGTGTTAACTTCTTTGGGGACACACCTGAAATACACAGACGAAGTGCTTTGCCCCACCGTTACCCTTGGAGGAGTTCCAAACTACAGAAGCAGATACAAAATAGGGTATGTTGACTTGGAAAAGGTTGCTCTGAAGTCCTTCCTGGCAACAGTAAGATACCAGCAAGGGTGTTCTCTTACAGCAATCTCCTGAACATTCCAGAAGGACCTTGTTAAACCCTTCTATTTTTACTTTTGTCCGTTCTCAGATACAGAATAATCTAAAGAGGGTTTTTAGTGAAACAGAATGATGGAAGAGGGAAAAGCGTGGGGCTGGGCATATTTCGTTTTTGGTTTTTGCTTTCTTGTCTATTAATCGTGCTCTCTGCCGACTCATTTGTCTCCTCTCAGCTTTATGGTTTTCATAAGCACAGAGGGGACAGGAATGTCCCCTTGGTCCATCTGCATGGATGTTGTCGAGGTAACACGGCAGCACTTACATGGAGAAGAAAACACAGGACAAGTGAAACTGTGGACACTCCCTGTCTCTGAATGCAGTGCTTTCTTGTAGATTACATAGTGACACCCTTGGGCTTTTATTTTATTTTATTTTATTTTTAATTTTTTTTTCAACGTTTATTTATTTTTGCGACAGAGAGAGACAGAGCATGAACGGGGGAGGAGCAGAGAGAGAGGGAGACACAGAATCAGAAACAGGCTCCAGGCTCTGAGCCATCAGCCCAGAGCCTGACGCGGGGCTCGAACTCACGGAGCGCGAGATTGTGACCTGGCTGAAGTCAGACGCTTAACCGACTGCACCACCCAGGCGCCCCACCCTTGGGCTTTTAAAATGGGGTGTGTTTAGGACCCCTGGAAGAAATCTGCATTAAGGGACCTGTTGCAGAAATGCTGGCCCTCCATCCAAGCTTCATTATGTGTCTCCGACATCACTTTCAGCAATTCTAGTGATTTATGGGTAAGGAAGGTTAATGGTGGGCAATTTTCGGTGACCACAGGGTATCGTGAAATGCAATTTCTGTGAATTCAGACCGACCATGGGAGGCAACACAAATTTGTGCTGGTGCTGATTTGTTCAAAGGCATATTTTGAGGGATTTGAAACTTCAGCCTGAGTTGTGCTGCGCTCTTTGAAGAGTGTATGTGCTCACACGTTTGAATTTAACAGCAGTTCACAAAATGAATTTTCAAAGAACTGAGGCTGCGGGACGATCTCAGGGCCACAGGATTTAGGGAGTCTGTTTCTGCAGGAAGCAGGGACGTTTCCTGAGTCTCTTTGTCCTCCTCCAGAGCAGCGGGAAGGGTTTGATTGTTTACAGGTGAGCTAATTCTTGGTGGGGACTACTTTAGGTAAAGTGAGGGCTTTCGTATTGAGAACTTTGGCAAATAATGCTTGAGGAGTGAAACAGATTTTTAAGCAAGTCATATGGCCATTATTTCATTTGAAATGATTGTATGACAATGCCGAAAAGACACCTATGGCCAAGAGAGGGGCAAGTGGGAGCAAATGACAACCGCAGAAGGCAAACTTGAACTTCCCAATGCGGTACAATATCTTGTTCCAGATTAATACAGAAAGCAGGTATGAATAGGTGACGTTTCTGGTTCCGCATGCATGACTGTTTTGTTTTGTTATTCTTAAAAAAGAAACAACAAAGGCAAAATTGGAGAAATTTGCCGCCCACGAGAGCAAACCAAGATTTAATGACAATCTATCCCTGGGACGTGACCTCGTAACAGTCAGTCTAAAATTTTCGGATTGGCATTAGTGAGGTCCCCTACAGGAAAAAAGCCTTCCTGTTTCCTTCTGCCTGAAGGTAGATGTCCTGGCCTGAAACAATGCTTTCTTCTCCTTTGCCAACACCTTCCTGCCCTACCCTGCTTCCTACAAACACTTTCCTCCACTTTGCACAGCTCAGAGCGTCTCTCTACTCACTACACGGGTCACTGTTCGTTCATGAAATACTTCGTAAAGCCAGCGCGATCTTCACATTTGTGCGGTTCTTTGAATTTTGTTTTTGAACATTCTCTTTCCTTTTAATATGTATTCACTTAGAGAGAAGGCAAAGACACGCACCACCGAGACAAAGAAGATGACAACCATTGGCACGAATGTCAGATACAAGTCACGGCAGTAAAATGCGTCAACGCCCAGGGTTTTCCTGCTCACCTAAGGTCCACTCGAAAATACTTAAACCAAAACTTCGTAGAGGGGGCAGGGTGAAGGAATCTGTATTTTTCAAAAGGAGGTTCTTACGATGAGTGGATGTTAATTTTTTTTATGTTTATTTTTGAGAGAGAGAGAGAGACAGAGCGTGAGCAGGGTGAGGGGGGCGGGGGGGGGGTAGAGTTTATTTTTGAGACAGAGAGGCAGACACAGAATCTGAAACAGGCTCCAGGCTGTCAGCACAGAGCCTGAAGCGGGGCTCAAACTCACAAACCGGGAGATCATGACCTGGGCCAAAGTCAGACACTTAACTGACTGAGCCACCCAGGCACCCCTCCATTAGTAGATTTTTAAAATGACCAGGGCGCCTGGGTGGCTCAGTCAGTTAAGTGTCTGACTTTAGCTCAGGTCACGATCTCATGGTCTGTGAGTTCAAGACCCGCGACGAGCTCTGTGCTGACAGCTCAGAGCCCGGAGCCTGCTTCGGATTCTGTGTCCTTCTCTCTCTGCCCCTCCCCCACTCACACTCTGTGTCTGTCATTAAACATAAACAATAAAAAATAAATGATAAAAATGACCTCACAAACCCCTCCAGGAGCCTGGTGCTTAATCACCTCGGACTCACCGTCGCCCCAGGCAGTCTGATGGTGCTGGTCTCTCAACAGCCACCTCCCAACACAGAGCACAGAGCTCGTCCTCCACCTCTGTGCATCTCAGTGGCTTCGTCCATATAAAGTAGGGGCACGTGCACGTCTTGCAGGGATTTGGGGAGGAACTGATGGGCCGCCTGGATGTGCAAACGCCTTGCCTAGGACATAGGATGAAAAATGTGCGCTGTTTTGCCCCCAGCCAGAAAAAGAAACCAACATCAATCATGACGCGCATGTACGGGCTGTCCGTCCGTGCTATTTTAGTTCTTCTGAGCTCTACAAATAAACATTTGTTTCCCTTCCTTCGTGGAGTGAGACCTTTACCTATTTTTCCCTGATTCCAACCAATATGCAAAGGTTACTTTGTCTTACCGAATGTCTTCCTATATGATCCAACCCTTTTGTGTCTGAACACTTAGGACCATTAAATAAAACATACGTTTGGATCCAAGCTACTCAAGTGTCTTGACGTCGGTAGCGCTGCTGCAGTGCTGCTGATTCCATTCTAGAAGGTGTTCCAGGCTGAGGCCGGGGGGTGGGGCCAGCTCTCGGGCCTGAGACCTCATCTTGCGGAGCCAGGGGCCGGGTTCTTGACGTCTCCGCGAGAAGGAATTCAAGGACCAGAGTCAAGTAGAGCAGAGGCAGCTTTATTGCAAAGCGCCAAGTGCACTGGAGGAACAGAGCGGCCGCCCTGACCGAGAGGGTCGGCGTCTCGCAGGGTGGATGGGGGGGCTCGGGTTCTCAGGGGTGGTTATAATTCGGCATTTCTAGGAACAGGCAGGGGTTTCCAGGAACTTTGCGTGTCATTGGCATGCTCCGTAGCAGCCACTATACGCAGGCGCAGTCGGATTTTTCTGGCAAAAACTCCAAATAAACTCCAAATATACGACTCTCCCTCCAGCGCCCCTACTGGAGGGGTCATTCTCGGTCATTTGCAAGCTAACTGGGTGCGTGTGCGCATGCGTGCCGTGGGCTTGCGCGCCAAGAGGATGCTTGTGGCCTGAGAAACCGCAGGGGTGTCACAGGGTTTGCTTAATGGCCACAAACTCTGTCGTGTGTCAGAGTCAGCTCTCCGTTTTATGTTCCTGCAATTACCCAGCAGTTTCCCTATTCTACCTGCCTCAGTGCCGACTTTCTAATAGTCTGCAATCAAATGCTTTAAAATAAAATGCTGGGTCAGGAAAACCCCCAGGAGGCTTGCAGCCTCTGCTATGTTCTTTCAGCTGACTTCCCTCCGTACCTGCCAAGATGGAAATTCGCTTGTCTTCTGGGCCTGCTTTCTTCATATCTCATTAGGATTCTACGATGTTGCAAAATAAAACCACTGCAGGACAATCAGATATGTGGCCAGTGGACTGCTCCAAAAGCCACATTATTTTGACTCACTTGCTCTCCTTCTTTCAAATCACCAAGCCAAGACATTAAAATGTATTCTTTTTTTAAAAAAAAAAGTTTTTTTATTTATTATGAGAGAGAGGGTTAGAGAATGAGCAGGGGAGAGACAGAGAGAGAGGGAGATAGAGAATTGCAAGCAGGCTCTGCACTGTCATCACGGAGCCCGACATGGGGCTCGAACCCATGAACCATGAGATCATGGCCTGAGCTGAAATCAAGAGCCAGATGCTTAACAGACTGAGCTACCCGGGTGACACTACGATAAAATTTATTCTACATGGCAATAGACATGTAATAGATATCTAAGACATCCTATAATCCTTTTGGGAGAAAATTTGAAAACCTGTCAATTTTAGATTTCCGTACACTTCAGAGTTCTGTTAAGTATACTTGCAAGTTGTACTTTCGTTTGCGCCAAACTTTTAAGCTTGATGTGATTGAATCTCCTTGATTTCTCCAATTTTCTCCTCTAAAAGCAACACAGCCACCCGAATTCAACTGCTTCCCTCAAGGGACAGCGTACTACGGTTTATGGTTTCCTGGGATGGCCTAGAAGAAGTTCTAGTACACAGCCGGCACAAAGGTTCAAAAGTGTCTCTTCATCTTACTGAGGAGTTTAACTTTGTCATTTACAAAGCTCTCTTGTCTCATGTAGTATGGCAGATGAGTCACGGTCATATGATAGGCAAAAGAAAAAGGGATTCAGATATAGGGTCCTGCTTAGAATCTGGCCTCAGAAACCTTCCCTGCAGGTGTCTTCCAGATCACTAGGCCAGCAGGACAGCATGATACAAGTTCATGTCATTTTTGCTACCCCGGACCTTGGTGCCCTCGGTGCTCCTAGGATAACAGCAAAAAACCTCAAGTGTTCGCAAAGTGGGTACAAACATCAACATCTAAGTTAAGTGCCTGATTTTCCCTTAGAGGGGTTCCAACACCCAGTTGAAATCTCCCTAATTCCAAATAAATAAACAGCCTTTCCTCCTAACCCCCTGCTGTTGTCTGAGTTAAGTTCTCTCTCTTTCCCTCACTATAGAAAATCTCAGTCGAGGAGGCTCCCTTCCCTGATTCCGTCAATTGCTCAACACTTGACAGTCTATCTGTGCCCAGACCAGACCGCGGCCACCACAAGCCTCAAAACTCAAGGAGTCCCTGCTCTGCGTGGCACAGCCGTGGGCCCTCTGGGGACTCTTCCCCTCAGCCACCCACTGAAGCAAGTGTCGATACCTCCTTACAATTCTGGATCAGAAATGTTAAGAAACTTTACTCCGGGCAACTCCAGGGCCACATTTCATCTCATGTTCAAACATTACAAGACAATGACATTTATGGGGGTTGTTTACTAAATCTCAGAAGACCAGCAATCAGAAACCCTGTCAAATCTGGGAGACAAAGAAAACATGTCTTAGCCCCGCGGAGATCATAGAGGCGGAAAATGTGATTTTTTTTTTCTTTGACATCTTTTTAAAGACTTTATTTTTTACAGCAGTTTTAGGTTCACAGCAAAATTGAGTGGAAGGTACAGAGAGTCCCCAGAGTCCCCTGCCCCCACACATGCAGAGCCTCCTTCATTCTCCACATCCCCCAAAGTGGAACATTTGTTACGATTGATGAACCTACATCTACTCACCATAATCACCCAGAATCCATGGCTCATATTAGGGTTCCATCTGGTACTGTGCATGCTATGGGTTTGGACAAACGTATAAAGACATGTATCCATCGTTATAGTATCACATAGAGTATTTTCACTGCTCTAAAACTCCTCTGTCCTCCACCTATTAACTCCCTCCAGACCCCTCAGCCCTGGAAACCACTGATCTTTTTGCTGTCTCCATAGTTTTGCCTTTTCCAGAATGTCATATAGTTGGAGTCATACAGTAGGCGGCCTTTTCAGATGGTGTTCTTTCACTTAGTAATATGAATGTACGGTGCACGTGTGTCTTTTTACGGCTTGATAGCTCATTTCTTCTTGGTAACAAATAATATTTCATGGTCTGAACGGATCGCGGTTTATCCCCTCACCTACTGAAGGGCTTCTCGGTTCTTTCCAAGTTTCAATTATAAATAAAGAAGCTAAGAACATCTGTTTACAGGGTTTTGTGTGGCCATAAGATTGCGCTCTGTTTGGGTAAATGTAGAGAAGTGTGATTTCTGGAAGGTATGGAAAGAGTGTGTTTGGTTTTGTGAGAAACCACCAAACTGCCTCCCAAACTGGCGGCACCATGTTGCATTCCCAGCGGCGATGAGTGAGAGTTCCTGTTGCTCCGCATCCTCGCCAGCATTTGGTGTTGTCAGGGTTCTGGACTTTGGTCACTCTAATAGGTGTGCAGTGGCATCTCATTGTTGCATCATTTGCATTTCCTTGGTGACATATGATGTGGAACATCATTTCATATGGAAGTCCAGCTTATCGATTCTTTCTTTCATGGACCATGCCTTTCCTGTTGAATCTCCAAAGTCATCACCCTACCCAAGTTCATATAGGTTTGCTTCTATGTTATAGTCTAGTTTTACGGTCTTGTGTTTTACATCTACGTCTCTCTGATCCATTTTGAGTTAATTATTGTGATGGCTTAAAGTCTGTGTCTGGATTCCTTTGTTTTTATGTGGATTTCCAGTTTTCCCAGCACCATTTGTTGGATAGACTATCTCTGCTCCATTGTATCACCTTTGTTTCTTTGTCAAAGATCAGTTGACTCATCCAGGTTCATTTTTCTGCTTGTTGCTGTCCAGTTTTTCCAGTGCCATTTGCTGAAAAGACCGTCTTCATTCCATTGGATATTCTTTTCTGCTTCGTCAAAGATTATTTGGCTACATATTTGTGGGTCCATTTCTGCATTCTCTATTGTGTTCCATTTATCTTAGTGTCTGTTTTTTCAGCCAGCACTATTGATATTTGGAGCAGATAATTATTTGTCGTGGGGGCTGTCCGATGCGCTGTAGGACGTTTAGTAGCATCCCTGGCTTTTACCACTCCATGCCACTTACACCCCCTTTTCCAGTTGTGACAACCAAAAATGTCCCCAGACATTACCAAATGTTCTTTAGAGACAAACTCTCCCATGTTTGAGAACCACTGGCGTAGAGCACTACAAGACTGGGAAGTGCATTTCTATTTTATTGTCACTACAGTGGGAACCAGTGGGTGATAATAGCCAGTAGGGTGATGTTGCCCACCGTGACTTTAACAATATGACTCCAGGTGGAACTAAAACCAGTAACGCCTTTGAGGAAGCTACTTCTGTTGTTCATTCAAGAGACGATGATTGCTTTACCCAGGATTGTAGCAAGGTGTGCAAGTGGCATTCTTGGCTAGATTTGAGATATATAATGTTGGTAGAAGCTACAGAGCTTGTTGGTGAGTTGAATATTGCGTGCAAAGGGGGAAAGAAAGCAATTATAAAGACTCAATAATCGTGATAAATACCAATGGCTTCCAAACACTTATTTTTGGAATTGGACTGAGTTGGCTTTATAAGAAATGTCTAGGGAGGTTGTTAAAATTATAAATTCTTGAGCCTCACACCTGGAAATTCTGATGTATTAAACCTGGCAAGTGGCCCAGGAATCTATTTTTAACACACTTCTCCTCCAGTGAATCTGAAAGGGAGTTAGTTTTCTGGCTCCCAGAATGAATTGTGGGGGTTTGTATGGGTCTATAGCCCTGATGGGGCAATATCGTGTGTTACTCCATTTATACAGTAAGAGCCCAGAGTCATAACTGGTTTTCTCTGAGATGTAGAGCCAGGTAGGGGTGTTTCTTAACTTTGTTTTTGACACTTGTCTTTATTTCAGGCTAACAATGCACACTGGTTAATTCATAATCAGAAAGGCATATGTCACATAATAACCTGGCTAGAGCTTACAAAGAAGCTCATAAAGCCTATAACATAGTAAATGAAATCCTGTTTGGCATGCTTTCAAATATATGCTCAATGTAGACTGCACAAAATGGCTGTTGGATGTGGTAGTTATGTTAAAGAAATTCATGTTTATCAGCCTATTTATGGGACTTTATATGCTGAGAACTTTTTTCTAAACTTTATAATATATGATAGAAGATCCTTAACTGAATTTTATTTATTTTAGAGAGAAAGTACTTGGCCCCGAGAAATCTCATCAAAGTGAGATTTACGTAGACATCAAGGCACCGTGTGCAAGCACCGAATGTGAGGCACAGGTTATTGCTGCCTCTGTCTTGCAGAGAGTTGTATTTCTCTGAGTGGGAGAGATTTCTAAGCTCACTCACATTCCTCTTTTTTCTCTTCTTCTGCCATGATAATGGTGGGAGCGCCTGTCAACCCAGAGATAGCATTATATCCAAACAAATGGCCTGAAAACCTGAGGCCCAGCATGGAGGTAAGGTGTCCTGGACAGGCACTGAGACCCACGGCGATAAAAAACAACAACAAAAAAATTATTATGCCAAGCAACTGAGTGCTTGTTGTCAAGTGTCACATGAGCATAATCTAGCCTTCTAGAATGATATGCTCAGTTTTGAAAATTAGGGTCTTCGTGATAAACTGCTATAGAATTGTCTTGAAGTTTCTATGACAATTAAACAAGTCACTGATGTCTCTTTGAGGCAGCTGCACTGACATGAATTATGGCTCAAGAAAAGCCACTGCCAGGGAAATGGTTAAAACATGCCATAGAAATTAAAGTAGCAGTGTCTCATGAAATGCCCTTGATATTGAAAGAACATGAAGAAGTTTATAGAATATACAAACTTGAATTTGAAATGTTTGAAGGTGACTTCAGGTTTCCCAAACCCTGTCTGTCTATTGAGTTGCATGCCCACACAGGCTCCACACTTCTGAATGTACAGTCTTTTCAGGAAGAAGGAATACCTTGAGAAATAATTCTCTGATTCATCAGGGTGGAGCCCAAGAACTGTGTTATCATTCTATAGCATCATTCGGTCTTCACTATTCATGTGAAATGTTGAATTCTTGTTCTATTACAAAGATCCAGCTTGGAAATCTTCAGAATAACAGGGAATATCGTACTTAGAAATCTCAGTAGGAAAAGTTGGAAGTTGATTGTAGGAGTGATCAAGAATTGGTAATGATGTCTTCCATAATATTTTCATGCAAAAGTTTTTGCCAACTCTGTTGATATCAAAATACTTCAGCAAGATTATAATTGTCATACAGTTGATGCCAGAGGAAGTTGAGCTGTGAAATGCATCTAAAAACTGGCTTAGTGAGAAGCACGAGGCTAACTCTTTCAAAAGCTGGTTCACCTGATGGTGGCCAGCTACCTAGCAGGTACTGTTCCATCCTAGACAATAGCCCCCACGTTACTTGAAAGTTATAAATGTGTCCTTGAATACTAAAAAATAAAAGGATCTTGGGGAACCTGGGTGGCTCAGCTGGTTTGGAGTTCAATTCTTGATTTCGGCTCAGGTCATGATCTCAGGGTTCATGGGGCCGAGCCCAACATCGGGCTTCACGCTGTCAGTGCAGAGCCTGCTTGGGATTCTCTCTCTCCCTCTCTCTCTCTCTCTCTCTGCACTTAGCCCTCTTCCTCTCTCTCTCTCTCTCGCTCTCTCTTTCTCTCTCAAAATAAGTAAATAAACATTTTTTTTAAAAAAAGACATCCTGTTTATCCAGCCATATGTAGTGGTTGTGCATATGATGTTGTGGATATAACAATAACAAAGTCCCCCAAATACTTGATACTTTCAGGGAATTATCTTTGCCTTGTAACAGAGGAATATCACCACAGCCTGTGTCTCTCCTGGGTGTTTTTGCTGGGGAAAGAGTCTTTCCAAAGTTCGCATTGATTGCAGTTACAGCTTGCCATGGACGCCCTGCAGACACTCAAAATTGGGTCTATTTCATAGGACTTTTCTGGGTCTCATGGAAACGGTGGTAGAGAGTTTTCATTTTAGAATGCTGATGTGGCATGAGAATTCCATTTGTGCTTTCACAGAATCACTAGGAAAGAAAACTCTTCAAGTCCTCCAGTATTTTGCTACATTGATGGGAGAAAAGGAGATGTGAAATATGTAAATTGCCTACCTGGTCATACCAACCCCTCCAGTGTTACCTCCACTCGAGACGAGGTCTGTCTTATACACACATCTCACTCCTCCTCCCCCTCTGCCTCCTCATTCTCCTCCACAGGACTGCTGACAGTTTTCCCCCCAGAGAGTGGAGGGCTGTGCAACCCAATGAATGGTTAGAAAATGCAACCGATATTGATGAATTCTCCAACCTTAGCTGTTGCCCAAAGTACCGTGGAATCATATCTGAATTTATGCTAGCGAAGTATTAAAATGTATGGAAGAATTCCAGTCTCTTATTTGTTATATTTCATCTTCCTTTATTAGAAATGCCAGCTAGTACCAAACCTTACATTTTAGAACAGTATTAATTATAAACCAAGTTGAAATATTTTAAGTTTCTGTTGTTATCTCAGAGGACAAGAGGTTCTTTAACTGCCCTTAGATTATTTTTCACAACTTATACCATCTATAAGTGTGTTTGGAGGCGCTTTTCAAGGGTGACTATTATGATAATATTTTTCCATCCAAGTCACAAATAGAATCAGAGGTTGAGGAAAACAGGAAAAGAAAATCACCTGTAACTCCCCTTCCAGAGACTACCATCATTAAAGATTTGGGACAATATATTTCTAAATTGCTTTTGTGAATATTTCTACATTTATATGTTTTACATGGGGATATACCATATACACTCTTTTATTTTTTTATGTTTTATTTTCTATTTGAGAGAGAGAGCGAGAGTGAGAGAGAGAAAGAGAGTGCTGGGGAGGGGCAGGGAGAGGGAGACATAGAATCGGAAGCAGGCTCCAGGCTCTGAGCTGTCAGCACAGAGCCTGATATGGGGCTCGACCTCATGAGCAGCAAGATCATGACCTGAGCTGAAGTCGGATGCTTAACTGACAGAGCCACCCAGGCACCCTATATTTATTTTTATTACTTCCTTTTGTTCACTTGTATTATAGACTTGTTTTTCAATATAATGCATTATAGATATCATTACTTACACATTTTTATATGCGTATCAGATACGTTTTAACACACAAAAAGTACTGAGTACCAATTAATGGAACGTAAGATTAATAGAAGCAAAGACCAGAGAGGTGGTTGCCGGGGGCTGAAGGGAGTTAAGTGTTCATACCAGACCCCCACCCAAATGATAATAGTAACACAGGGGGTGGGAGGAGACTTTGGGAGCCGATAGATGTATTTGCGGTCATGATGGTGGTGATGGCTTCACAGATGTACACGCATCCCCAAACGCATCGACTTGTACACATTAAATATGTACAGATTTTCTCACATTAAACTTACCTCTACAGAGTGGTTACATTATCATGAAAAAAGAATACAATTTCCAACAACAAACAAGTAAGCAAACATTATATAATGACCATTATAGGAGAGTTTCCTGTGAACAAATTACCCTTTTTCATGATAAGACACAAAATAATTTACAAATCTGATGGAAGCCCTCTGCCCTTAAACTTCATTGTCAGTTCTTAGGGTGATGTTTTCCAGCTTTACTCTTTGCGATTGGTAGAACAATTGCCTGCACGTGTTAATGCCCTAATCCCACCCCGTGAGTGTGTTACCTTATCTTTGCAAAGGGATTGCACAAATGTGATTAAAATTAGGGACCTTGAGATGAGGGATTCTCCCTGATTATGTGGGTGGAGCGAATGTACTCACAAGGGTCCTTAAAGGTGGAGAGTCTCTCTGACTTTGGTTAAAGAGGAATGTGCTGACCAAGAAGGATCCTGGAGATGCTGGCTTTGAAGACCGAGAAAGGGGCCAAGGACTCAAGTGGCCTCTACAAGTTGGAAAAGGCAAGCAAATGAGTTCGTCCCCAGAGAAGGTATTCAGAAAAGGAGCACAGCCTGGTCCACAGTGTGATATTAGTCCAGTGAGACCCTGGAGACTTCTAACTTAGAGAACTGAAAGATCATAAAGTTATATCGTTTAGGCCACTCAATTTGTGATTACTTGTTACAGCACAATGGAAAGCTATCACGTTGATCTATGAAACCAAAGCAATAGGCAGCTGACAGCATTTTACTATCAAGTCTTTGTATCAAGAGTTTCTCAATATTTTTCAATATTTCAAACACGTGTCTACTAACATGTGTGTCCTGTATGTTAAAAAATTCTTTTAGATGTATTTTAAGATGTGGGCTTATCATTTTTTAAAAGTTTTTGTTTTAATTCCAAATAGTTAACAGAGTGTAATATTAGTTTCAGGTGTACAATATAGTGATTCAACACTTCCATACAATACCCAGTGCTCATCCTGACAAATGTCCTCCTTTATCCCCATCACCTAGTTCACCCATCCTTCCCACCCGCCTCCCCTCTGGTAACAATCGGTGTGTTCTCTGTAGTTAAGAGTTTATTTTGGGGTGCCTGGGTGGCTCAGTTGGTTAAGCGTCTGACTTCGGGTCAGGTCGTGATCCCCTGGCTCATAAGTTCGAGCCCTGTGTTGGGCTCTGAGCCCGGAGTCTGCTTCGGATTCTGTGTCTCCCTCTCTCTCTGCCCCTCCTCTGCTCAAGCTCTGTCTCTCTCAAAAATATTTATTTTTATATTTATTTTATATTTAAAATTTATATTTATATATAATTATAATTTATATATTTATATATATTTAAATTTATATTTCAATTTTAAATATAAAATTATTATTTTATATTTAAAATATATTTATGTTTTATATTTAATATTTATTCAAAAATAAATATTTTTTTAATTTTAAAAAAAGAGTCTGTTTCTTAGTTTGTCTCTCTCCCTTTTTTTTCCCTTTGCTCCTTTGTTTTGTTTCTTAAGTTCCAAGAATGGGTGGAATCATGTGGTATTCGTCTTTCTCAGACTGACTCATTTCACCTAGCATAATACTCCCTAGCTCCATCCACGTCATTGCAAATGGCAAGATTTCATTCTTTTTATGGCTGAGTTTATCATTTTTAATTCTATAGCATAAAGCACTTTGACCCTTTGTACTGTGAAGTTTAGAAAAACAAGATCTTTACCAATAAAAAAAAAAATGAGTTCTCTTTCTTCATCTCGGCTGTTAGTTCTAGGAGCTGCTGAGCTTCTGACTTCTGCCATTACCAACACTCACCTGGAGGTGACGATGCCCCAGAAACAGCCTGACAGACAGTGCACCAAAGAGACAGAAGTTGGCACGTTGCATCTTAGAGACTTAGTCCCCACAGTGTAGGAGGGAGCAAGAACAGAAAGAATCCTGGTGGCAATGGCTGCAGATTAGAATGGGCTTCATCTGTTCAGACTCTGGAGTGTAGGAGAGTCAGACACTAATCAGGGGGAAAAAAAGAACTTCTGAAAAATACTGCAAAAAATAGAACATACAGAAATGAACACTGCAAAATAGAAGTAAAATGGGAGCATCATTATGAAAATTCAGAGAAAGCATGTCTCTGAAAACAATTAGCTCCCCAGATAGGTGATAACTTAGAAATGTGGGGGGTGTACCCACTAATGACCAAATTGATCTGCCTTCCACCAAAAGGAGCAGAAAGGCTTTAGGAGCAAACTGGCTGAGAGGAAAGGGCAGTCAGAGGAGGGACAGAAGACAGGGCCGCAAGAAGGTTGGAAACTCAACAGCAGCGCAGACGGACTGGAGTAGCCACGTTTGCCACAGGGCATTAACACAGGGCAGAGGGGGTCAGGGTGGCAAGCTCCACTCTCTGTGCAGGAGCCCAGAAAGAAAAAGCATGTACTGATGGAGCAAGTGGCAGAGATGGAAGACATGACAGGCGTATCCAAGCTGAGAATGAGAAATCGTTTCCACAGAAGCAACCTGAAAGAGCACAGACATAACTGGGAAATGCTTTACTGGGTTGAATAAATACATTTAGAGATTAAAAGGACTCATCGTCTGACACAAACCTTCCTTTCCTCTCGTCTACAATCTTCATTCTATGCTAATCTTCCTTATAATCACTAAGTGATTATGATCTCTAAAATTTTAAAGACTTTTTTAAGTTTATTTCTTTATTTTTGAGAGAGACAGAGACAGCATGAGCAGGAGAGGGGCACAGAGCGAGAGGGAGGGTAAAAGAATCCCAAGCAGGCTCCACACTGTCAGCACAGAGTCCAAGGTGGGGCTCGGACCCACGAACCATGAGATCATGACCTGAGCCGAAATCAAGAGTCAGACACTTAACCAACTGAGCCACCCAGGAGCCCCGATCTCTAAAATTTTTAAATGCATGGGAAAAATAAAACTCTATACCACTTAAATTTGGGTTTCCTATGGTTATGAGCTTTTAAGTAATTTTTGATTGTTTTTCTACATTTTTTTTCAATTTTATACAGTGAGCATGCATTACTCATAATCAGAAAAGCTGAGATGATATTTAAATTAAAATATACGAGTCAGGAAACACCATACAATTGTGTTGAAAAGTAAGTTCCGAAAAAGACTGGAGGTCTTTGTGATATCTCTCCCTTCAAATTTCAGCATTTACTAAATTTTCATAAATTTCTAAAACAATCATGCATAATTTTTATAAAGTAAAAAAAAAAATGGAAACCTCATTCAGAAGCATATTTGGCATCATGGAATAGAAAAGTGGACCATATGCTAAGATCTAACATAAACTGTTAAAGACAAGGGGTTCTCCACCATGAGTGACCAATGATGAGGGAGTAAACAAGGATCATTTTGACATGGTAGAAAATTTCAAGGCAACAATTTTTTAAATCATGGCCAACTTCTCAAAATGGACCCATCATAAAATACCCATCACCATCATCACATGACTGCACATATACTCCAAAATATGTAGGATTTTCTCAACCTAAAATTTCTCACAGCAGATTGAACAAACGCAGGGACCAGTGACTTAAAGTGACATTCTATGTAAATTGTCTTTCTTAGAGAGTATTGGAGCCTGCTAAGGATTCCTGAAGCAGATTGCTTGGGGAGATCCATCTTATTTAACAGGAAATTCAACATCATAGATTACTCTTACAGGATTATTAATAGACAACAGATACAGATATCTGACAGATACTAATTGTTTACTATGGGCCTGCAACCATTCTAAGCATTTTAAACGTGTGAACTTATTCAATCCTCGTTAAAAAATTACACGGTGAATGTTAATGTTACTTCCATTGTACAGATGGAGACGCTATTGCAGAGAAAGAATGAGCAACATGGCTATGTTTTCTGTAAATCTGTAGGTGAGGGGGATTGCAATGTAACCAATCTGCTTAGGTGTTAATCTCTCATAAACTGCTTGTATCAGCTAGGGTTCTCTAGAGAAACAGAACAGGCTTTCTATATCTTTACCTATAGATAGCTCTATCTATCTTCTGTCTATCTTCTATCCATTTATCTATCATCTATCTATGTGTCTACATTATCTATCTTTGTATCTAACATCTATCTTTCTATCCATCTATCCACCCACCTATCCATCCATCATTCATCCATCATCCATCTATCATCTATATATCATCTACCTAGTTTTTATCCATCAATCAATTCACCTATCTATCATCTATCACTTAGTCTCCATTCATTGTCACTCACATTCTCCATTCATTACTCAACTGGAGTAATACTTAGAATTTGAGAAAATTCTATGTTACTTCTTCTATACACCCTGGTTATTTTACAAGAAGAGTTTTTGCAAGAAAAAAAGGAGCCTGTCACCCAGGTCCTGTGTCCCAAGCCCTCTGGGGTTCTGCAGCATCTCAAAGTTGGCCAGTCTACGAGGTCACTGGGCTCTAGGATAACTCCAGAGTCTTAATTAAAATAGAGGTGCTGTATTTATGCTCTGGCCACCACAGGTGGCCTGCCATTTCTATATCCACCTAGATTGCACAGAAATCTTGGCAAAGATTCTTTAAGGATGTTAGCTAGAAGGAAGTTATATGCATCTTATAAATTAGTGCAGATCAACTTTCTTACCTATGGGAGACATTTTAGAAATTCTGTGATGGCTCGCTGATGTCACTGGCATTCCCAGTACTGATAAGTGTCCTACCAAGACCAGCTCATCCTTGTTTTGTGTTACTTCATTTTCAGTGCTACCCAGCACAACACCAATATATTTACCGAGTTTCCCACATCTTGAGTTTTAGATAGGGCCCACGCCTTTTTTTTTTTTTTTTTTTTTTTTTTTTTTTTTTTTCTGATCAGTTCCAAAGCCCAGAACTTTTTATGATACAATTCAGGACTCATCCATGTTCTCAAGCTTGGGAAAAGCAGCCCCTTTGTCCTCCACTACAAGCCATCCCAATGACAATAGCTACTTGGAGAAGCTTCCAGAAGCACTTGGAGGAAGATTCCGGGGCCCGTCTGCACCCTCAGTCACCCAAACCTGGAATATAAACAACTAGGGAGATCAACAAACAAGCTCAGAAATCAAGGCCAGCTTTGAACCTTTCCTCCTTTACTGTTAGAATTTTTTTTTCTACCTTAAGGCAGCTGGGATTCAGCCATCAATCTGGAATAGCAAGATGTGGAAAGTTCCTGCCAGTGCTTAAGGGAGATTTGTCCTTCTCTTTAAAAGCTCATATTCCTCTATGGTTTAAAAATAGAATCAAACCTCATAAACCTAGCCTCGCTTCAGGATTCCGTCAAGCCTACTAAATTGTCTATGCCAGTAGGCTGGTTCACACACTGCAAAGATGGTACGAGTTATGCTGACTTTTCTTTAAATGGCCTATTCTAGTTTTGCAAATTCCACTTTGATTACAGAATATTCCAACTGGATACAGACATTGCTTTCAGGATTAAAATGCCCATAGGTTTTCCTTGAAGCACTGTTAGTTAAACCTACACCATAATTCCTAAAGAAAGAGCCCAGGGGCACTCCAGGTGAAGTTCTAATAGCCCCATTTTTAGCATTAAAATTCAGCCAGAGACAGTTATTTGAATTGTCAGTCATAGAGAATATATGTAGCTGGAAGATTGTTCGATTGACCTCAGACATCTGCATGAACAGTGTGCACTTGGGTATATGCAAACATGAAACCATTAGCAAGCCACTCTTCCAGGCAGAAAAATTGTTAGGCATAAATCAGTTTCTATTGGAGAGTAACAGAAGCTCAGTGATATTTTTCTGACAAAGCCAACAGTGGAATGTCCAAAGATAAAAGGTCAGAAGTCTTAAGAAATGGTGTACATTAATTTCTTTTTGAGGCACATTCATACTATGGTCTTGAGGAAGTGAACATACTGGGACATTCACATTTCTGTGTTTCTTCTGCCATGTTTCCAGAGGGGAATTTTATTCATTGGAGGAAGACCCTGGAGAATAGTCTGGCTCAAAAGAGTGCACCCTTCATCTCAAGTAGTTTAAGGGCAAATAAAACTATAGACTCCACTTGTGGGCTGTAGGTTGGGACCCCTCTGTATTGTCCATAAAAGAGAGTAACGCAAGAACACATCTTTAAACTATGCTATTTCAAAAATAACTGCTCAGCAACTTGACTTCTGAAGTTAATAAAATCAAAACACTGACCTGCCAGGGCGCCTGGGTGGCTCAGTCGGTTAAGCGGCTGACTTCAGCTCAGGTCATGATCTAGCGGTCCGTGAGTTCAAGCCCCGCGTCGGGCTCTGTGCTGACAGCTCAGAGCCTGGAGCCTGCTTCAGATTCTGTGTCTCCCTCTCTCTGACCCTCCCCCGTTCATGCTCTGTCTCTCTCTGTCTCAAAAATAAATAAACGTTAAAAACAACAACAACAAAAAACCAAAACCACTGACCTGCCTACAGCTATTTGTTTCTTCATTAACTGAGAGAAGCAAGTTGATTCTGCTTGCTTCCATAGTTTAGCAACCAGGTTAACTTGGTCATTTCAGGGAATGGTTCTACAGGTCAACAATCCAAGTGAAGCTGTTAAAAACAACACTAAAGGGAGTGCTTAACAGTTGTGACTAGCGGTTCAATTGATATAAAGGATCACAAGTTTCCCATGCATTGTGTGTGCCTACATATTTATATTTAATTACTTGGCCACTCATTTAAAGATCAATAAATATCTATGATTATATACTTCACACATAGTTTATATATTTTAAAACTACTTGAGGGGCACCTGAGTGGCTCAGTTGGTTAAACATTGGACTTCGGCTTAGGTCATGATCTCACAGTTCGTGAGTACGAGCCCCGCATCGGGCTCTGTGCTGACAGCTGAGAGCCTGGAGCCTGCTTCGGATTCTGTGTCTCCCTCTCTCTCTGCCCCTCCCCCATTCACGCTCTGTCTCTCTCAAAAATAAATAAACATTAAAAAAATTGTTTTAAATAAAATTACTTGACAGTATTCTTTATCTTACAAGGTTGGCAAAAATATAACTATGTGTTGGGTGTGTATGTATATCATTATGGTTCTCTACTGGAACAGAGAAATATGACAGGTGAGCCAAGGTATTTTCACAATTAATTATAATATCCAGCCCATGCCTCTCCATAAGGCCATCTCTGGTTGATCATGTAGCTCTTGTCTGTCATCATTCAAGTGTGGATTTTGAAGACCTATTAGTTCCTATGGTCCCTTGCTTTTCCCATACCTACCAGGCACTACTCATTCATTCATTCATTCATTCATTCATTCATTCATTTTCACATCTCGTAAATCTTCACTGAGTACCCACAGGGCCCCTGCAGTACTCCAGATGTAAAATATTGACACCATAACAACACAACAGTTTCCATCCTCATGACACTCAAACCTTTTATGTCTTTTTTCCATTCTCAGTGCTTTGGTTTTCTCAAAGTATCATCAGCGCCAATACAAACGATAATACCACCTTTTATTTTCTCCTCTCTAGTTAACTTTGGCTTTGCAGATATCAGTAAAAGCCAATTCATACTTGGCATTATCCCTACTATTAACTACCAGTTTTATTGTTCAGTAGGTTTGTGTCTTAAAGCCAAAGCACTAAATTTTAGTTCAACTGTTCAGTCCTTCATTTCCTCACACAAATCACCATTAGAGTATGGTGCTTGTTCACAGGTAAATATAATTTCTGAAAATACTGATCTTTCCCCCTATTATGGTACCACTTATTTTATTTTTTTGACAGACAGGGAGAGAGTGTGTACAGGAGGAGGGCAAAAGTAGAGGGAGAGAGGATCTGAAGCAGGCTGCATGCTAAGCACGGAGCTCGACTCAGGGCTCGATCCCACGACCGTGAGATCATGACCTGAGCTGAAATCAAGAATCGGACGCTTAACTGACTGAGCCACCCAAGCACCCCTGTAGCCCTTACTTTTTTCTTACAGATTTGGGAAGAATAACCAATACAAGGTGACAATTGTGTCACATTTCCAATGCGGCATGTTTCCTGCAAAAATGCTCCCTTTTCACAAAGACTGAGTTTTGGTGCGGACTCTGTAACGTCCCCTTGAAGACAGAACAGCCAGGGCAGTGGGCAAGAGAATAGGGAGAAACTGGCATTCAAGTCTCCGAATTTTTGTTGTTATTTTTCATTTAAATTTATTTAACTGAAATGTTTGGCTCTCCTTCAAAGCATGTATTTCTCCTGTTGGCTTTTATTAGCAGTAAAATAGATCCCAGAGGCCAAAGAGTCGGAGATTTACAATGCCTTCTGGGAGCCTTGTTTGTTTCTCCGCATCCTGTTCTGACATTGTCGAGTATTAGTCTTGGCAGGATGGCGGGGGCTTGTCCGTAGCAGCTCAACAGCTTGATGGCTGTCCCATCCTACGTTGTCCAGGGATGACAGAATGGTAGAAGGTGCCCTTATCACCAAAAAAGAGAAAATCGATCAAGCTGACTCCTACAATTGCAGCGGACATAAGCGGTGCACCACACGCTGGCCGATCGGTGCACGGTGACAATGGGAAGGCAGTTTGGGAAAGCTCTGCAGGCTTTGCGTCACCCACAGCATCCGGTGCAAGAGCGATGTCCTTGGGACTTTTCCTTAGGCAACTTATAACACAATGTTGTGTTGGGTTTTTTTTTTTTTCCTGCAATAACTCTACCAGCCTTCACATCTTGTCTTTGCTCATTAGGGAGCAACTCTCAAAATCTAATCAGGACATGAAAGCTACAGAGAGGAGCCAGTGCTCAGTGCCCTTCAAAGTTAAATACTCTTTAGCATTTCAACCAAAATGTGTTTCTCTGCTTCTCTATATCAGCTCAAACAGAATATTTTTGGCGATAGGTAGCATTATTTGCTAGGAATAAGTACAAGTATTTAAAAGATTTTTTTTTTTTAAAACACAATGCAGTGAAATGAGAACTCATGGCTGATGGAAATGTAAATTGACATGATGATTTTGGAAGATAATTTGGTCTTCTAAGGCAAAGCCTTTAAACACACTCCATACCCTTTGATCCAGAAATTTTATTTTCAAGAAGGCATTATAGTAGCAATTTTCTTTTTCCTTTCCATACTGTGAGTTTTAAGCATCTCAGGATTTTTCCTCCTCTTTCTTGGGGATAAAAATGATGGAAAACTAGTGCACGTCCTTGAAAACCAAAGGCTCCCTGACTGCTACTGAAAGAAATCTCGGGAACATAAGAGAGTAAAAATGTTGTCCTTTCTCTACAGCTAGAGAAGAGCTAACACTGCTCTGTGAGCGTGCTAGCACATATTCTGGTTTTTATAAAGTAGGAAGAATTGGGACTAACTAGAGAACTTTCCATGGTCACTCTCTTGTCCAATGTGAAGCCTAAAATGTATAACTCTCTTCCATTTCTGTTGTGAAAATTGCCCTTGAAATCGTTTTGTGAAATAGAACCATGAAAACTTCAAAACTTGTTGCTGCATCTTGCAAGACACAAGCTTTAACGTTGAGGTCTGCAGCTCTGTCTTACTTAAATATGTGTCCTGATAATAAAACGTCAGTTGGCACATCCGTTTTCTGAAAGGACAGAATAGTTTGGGGTTTTCTCTGCTAACCCACAAAAGAGGCTCCTTGGCAGACCTTCCTTCCCACAGGGCTGGAAGTAAGATTAACCCAAAACTCTGTTGGATTTTATAATTATGTTGAAAGTTTCAGAGGCTTTAAAAAAAATTTTATTAACTTTATCTTAGGAGAATAATTAGAAAAGTTGACGAAAAGATTTGAGTCCACGAATGCTCGTTGGGTGTTATTGGTAATAGCTGAGAGAATCAGCCGCGTTCTTAAAAAAAAATTTTTTTTTTAAATGAGAATCAGTTACATTTTTGATGGTCACAGGAGGACAGTTTGTCCATTTGGGCACATCACTAGCATCACACAGATCGGGCGTATTTCCCAGACCACTGGAAATGTGTTATGTGTGAAAGAAAAAAATAAAACAGGACACTGAACTTTATGTTAAGAGTGGAGAGATAAAAAAAAAAACAACAACAAACTACGTATGCACTATGGTTGGCACTGAGTAGCAGAATTATGGGTCATTGGGGTCATTTTTTTCCTTATATTCCTCTGAATTTTCCACTACTACAGTGAACATGAATTTTTTTTTGTAATTAGTGAAAAATCACTGAAGTGTCACAAGAAAACCCAACAAAATATGTATAAGCATCCCAATACTTCCGGGTGGTGTGCAAAACTCTACTTGATTTTAGCTCTATTTTTATGCCCTCCCCCCAAAATGTCAAAGTCTAGATGGAGAGGAGGTTTAGTTGTAGTTGTATCAACACTATGATTTCTGTCTTTCTCTATGATGCTCTGCCTTCCCCTGAAGTGAATCTTTTGTGAGAAACTCGATCTTTCTTTGTCAATTGTTTTCTCGTCAATACAGAAGAGATCTGTCCCGTTTAAAACTAAGTGTTATTTTTCAAAACGTCATTCGCTTCTTTTATTGTCTAAATAATCAGAAAAATGAATGTACCTACTGAAGACAGCAAAACTATATAGACTTTACGGACCAAATTGTGAACCCAGAGAATTCCAAAGTCGGTGCTAATGGCCTAACTTTTGAGAGAATTGAGCAAATTACAGAAGCCATGCTTAATTTATGGAGCAATTCATTAGCACTACCCAGAACACTCTATTTAGCGGGCCATCCCCCAAAATTGCTTCTTTAGGGGAAGACGAAGCTGTCCATATGTGGGGCCATAATATAGAACCAGAGAGCTATTCACTTACTTCTATGAACCTGATAGTCTTGTGTTTATTTTTCATTCTGGTGCAGTTGGCATTAGGTTCATTTCCCAAATCAATAACCTCACGGGCCCTTCTCAATGTTCTCCCCGCCGACCTTCATCACGGGTGATGTCTTGATTCTCTCTGAAAGGGAGGGTTCATGACAGTTGACAGCATTTTTATTCACATGCTTTTCTTGTTGGATTTCTCGGGTGAATGTTTCATAACTACCTCCTGGGTGCAGGTTAAGTCAGTCAGTGGTGCCTGTTTTGATGTCACCCACTGTGAAAGCTACACCCTCTGACGCCCCTTCCCTAGACTTGTCCTTGAAACGGGAGGCTGATGGTGGAGGGTCCCAGAGGCAGCCGGATTTGCGCAGGAAAAGTGATGGGAAAGGCACACGTGGGAGACAAGTCAGGAAGCACTGAGGAACGCAGTGCAGTGTGGGGCTCACATGTGTCCCTAGACTTAGGATCGGGGGACTTTGGAGTTCAGCAAGGAAGCCTTTGCCTGAAATATCAAAACACATTTGCCAAACCAAGACTGCCTTTATAAGTAAAACTCACATTGTCTCCGGCAAATGGTTATAAAATACACAAGCCAAAACGCAGCTTTTCAGCAATTTAGCTCCTTGCGTGTGGTGAAAGGACCATCAAAGCAGAAATGTTGTACCGATAGTTTCATGGATGTACAAATGTTACATATAAACAAGGCTGGCCGTGTTAGAAGACCAGTTCTTTAAGGGGGGAGAAAAAAGGTTTGTGGGGAAACCAGTCTTGGCTAAGGGCTGTAGAAGAATCTGTTATTTTAACTCAGAAAGAAAGAAACCATAAAATGCTAGGGGCTTTTTTCTATAGTTTTAAAAATTTATGGATCCATTTCCTTTTACATCCAATGTGCTAAAAATTAATGGGAAAAATAATAGCACGACTAACAAACTTGTTCCTGGTATAGTCACATCAGTCTAGACATTGTGGCATCTGTCGCTGAATCAGTCACCCCTTGCCTAAGTCTGTGAGGATGTGGCTGTGCCCGTGTGGGCCCCCAGGAATGGGCGTGGACCCAGAAGGAGGACTTCTGTGCATGAAGGAAGAAGCAGGTGTAGGTTTTGAGCAAATCGCAAAGGAAAAACTAAGCAGAGCAGGAGAAGCAAGAGAAGACGCCATCGTGTAAAAGCCTGAATGTCAGCGATTGCGTCTGTAACCAATTCTCTGTGAGTTACGTTACAGGTGTCGGCCAGAGAATGGAGGGGAACACACAGAACAGGATCATCGGGAAACCCAGAACTGGGTCATCGCAGAAAGAGGTCTGAGCAGACGGCAGAGATCTCGCTGCATGTGAAGGGCTCCCCGGTGCTCGAAAGAGATGAAGCTAAAGGGCATCGAGGGGGTTGGAAAATGCCCCCCGAATGATATAAAATTCCTGATCTCTGGCCCCCGTGAATGCTACCTTACATGGCAATAAAGGCCCTCGCAGATGTGATTCAGGGTCTGAGGGTGGAGAGATTATCTGGGACTATGCACGTAGCTCCTAGAAGCAATCGCATGCCCCCCTATAAGACGGAATAGAGGGCAATTCACATACATGTAGAAGAGGAAGAGGCAATGTGGCCACAAGCCAGGGAGCCCTGGCAGCCATGGGCCTCCAGAAGAAGGGAGAAACAGCTTCTCCCCAGAGCCTCTGCAGGGGGGCACAATCCTGCTGACTCATCGGTTCTGACCCGGTGATACCAATTTCAGACTTCTTCTCCAGAACCGTGAGAGAACACATTTCTGTCATTTTAAGACACCGAGGGTGTGACAGTTTGTTACGGCAGTCACGGGAACCTAAGACTGTCACCTCTGCAGCTACATTTCTGAAAACTTGGACGTGGCCATAATGGAGCACCCAAGTAGGAGTCCAATACTCTTCCCATCTTTCTGTTATGATAAACACACAAGGTTTTTTAAAAGTTTTATTTTTATTTATTTTGAGACAGAGAGAGCCAGAGAGTGGAGGAGGGGCAGAGAGCAATGGAGAGAGAGAATCCAAAGCAGGCTCTGTGCTGTCAGCGCGGAGCCCGATGGCCTCGATCCCACGAGCCACGGCATCATGACCTGAGCCGAAACCAAGAGTCGGACGCTTGACCGACTGAGCCCCCCCAGGTGCCCCGAAAATGTACAAGTTTTTAAAATTCCTTTTGTAAGATTACAGCGGACTATCCGGCCTAGGTGAACAACAGAAAGTCACCAGTAACTCGGGCCTTGAGCTCAGAGGCCTTGAGAAGAACATGGTTCCCTGCCATCAAGGAGAATAAAGTCACAAGTGTGCTGTGATTCATTTGGTCACATGCAGAGGGAAGCCATTGAGGGATGCAGGGGTGGGGTGAGATGATTCTGGTGTTGAGAATGGGAAGGATAGGGAGGGGAAAGATAGGCGGGCTTCGCCCACCCTTTACTGCAGAAAAGCTCTAACGCAATGCAGATACGGGCAAATGGCAACGTTGTATCAGGCTCCCGTAGACTATTTATCACAGGACAAGACACACAGTATCACTATAATGCCCACTTTGCATATGGAGAAACTGAGTCGGGAGGAAGTGAAGTAATGAAGCTGAGATCAGTACCGGAGTACACATACCAGCCAAGGTTTGTCCCATTCCAAATCCAGTGATGCCTTTTGGTTTGATCACTCGGCCTTCCCTCCTCCATCCACCTCCCGGGGGCAGTCATAGGACACCGGAGGGGAGGGGCCGGCTTGGCGTTACACGTGTTAGAGCAACAGAACAGGCCTGTCACAATGAAATATTCAATACTGCAATGCACGTGCTTCATAATTGGCTCAAAATAAAGCAGAGAGCCAGTGACTAATAGGACGCCGTGCGACTACACCCGCCTCCCCGGCCGAGGGAGTTTGCTCGGAGAAGTGGCCTTGGAGACCCTGCCTCACCTTGTTCCGGCACCTTCTCTCCAGCCGGATTTTTCTCAGCCGCTCATCCACAGTGGTGCTAATTGTGCTAACACACCTCCGTTGTTTTGAATTTGTATTTTTAAACGCTTTACCTCTTTTAACTCTAATTTAAAAACCCTTACATGGAAACGCCACTTTAGAACTCTTCAGAGGGAGGTTCCCCAACTTGCCAGACTGGGTTCTTGCCCTTCTTCCCCTCACACACATGAGGCCCCCATGTCCCAGGCTTTTGCTTGCCACCTGGAAATGTCCTGACACGGCTATCCCCTTTGGACCTTTTTGGCCACTCCAAAGTTCTTTCACTAAATAGAACTAGCCTTTCTCCTTTTCTTTTCTTTCTTTTTTTTTTTTTAATGTTTATTTATTTTTGAAGGAGACAGAGACAGAGCATGAGCAGGGGAAGAGCAGAGAGAGAGGGAGACACAGAATCGGAAGCAGGCTCCAGGCTCTGAGCTGTCGGCACAGAGCCCGACGCGGGGCTCGAACCCACGGACTGTGAGATCGTGACCTGAGCCAAAATTGGACACTTAACTGACTGAGCCACCCAGGCGCCCTGAACATGCCCTTCTCCTTATCTTCCTTCTATAAAGAGTTATCTTGGCAAGCACTGGGCTTCCTCAACACCAGCCCATTACCTGGGAGTCCTGGGGAGACCACCGTCTCCTCACTGCTTGGCCAAACGTCTCTCAAATGCCATTATGTTCTGTCCCATCCTGATGACCCCACCACACTTCAGGATAAATCCATCCTCCATATGGTTGCTACGTCATCTTGGCCGGTCCCTTGACACTCTGTCGAGTCCCACCCTCATTTTCCAAATCAGTTCATCTTCCATAATTTTGGCAAAGCAAGATCTATCTACGTCTATCAAAATCCATCTGCGTATAAATGTTGCAGTCAAGATCTTTCTGGATCTTTCCTCACCCTTGACAGGTACTCTGCTTCAGCTTCTATAGTTCCTTGAATGAAGCAGGCCCTCTCCTGCTCTCCTGTCTTGGTCCCAGCCATTCCCTTCACCTGAAATATTCCTCCCCTGCTACTGTGGCCCATGACTCCCCACTTCCTCCAGTTCTCCACCAAAGCAGTTTCTTGGGGAAGCCCTTTCTGACCTCGTGCTGCGGACTGGAGCTGCCCCTTCTCTCGAGTCTCAGGGGACTGACCCTGACCTTCACTGAAACCTCCCTCACCCTGCACTGAGACTGGTTTTATTTCTCTTTCCACCACTAAGGCCTTCTTTGGGGGCTTATCCGTCCCTCATGGTTGCCATTCCTGCTTGTAAAGGTATCCCCCCCAAAGTCTGTGGAATAGACAAATAAATGCATGGTTCAAATCAGTATAGCTTCACAGGTAAACCTCGCCAGATGATGTCCCACTTGCATTTAAGAAAGAGGAGGGAATAAACCAAGCTAAAAACGGTAACATGGCAAAGAGCGTAACGTGGGAGAGGCAGGGTGGCAAGAACAGGGAAGCATGTTGACCAAAAAGAAAACAATTGGATTCATTAGGAAGGGATTCTTAAGAAGCAAAGTTAACTTCGTTCTGAAGGTAGTTTCTCTCTCTAGTCAATGACCAAAACGGCCTCCTCAGTCGCTCCGTGTTAAATTAAGTAGGCTGGTACCCTAAAATCGGCAGGCGGTCCAGGAAAGAAGCAATTAGGACTCCTGAGCAGCAAAGATGACAGACACATCCTTGGCTGTGCTGCTCTCACATGAAAGTCTTTCTGCTTTTCCTCTAATTAAAAAGGACCCAGTTTCCCTCTTTAGTATGCCGGATATACAGCACCCTTGTAACTGAAAGGGATAAAAATGTACTTGGTGTTCACTGCACCGCAGAGCTGATGTGGAGATACTGACTGCACTTCCTAACGAGGGTGCCCGGAGCACTCTGGAGGGAGGACGGTTGACAGTGCCTCAGGAGGCATGGTTCTGCCTTCAAACTTCTCTCTACTGCCCTTGTGAGACCCAAAGCCGTCTCCATATTTAATGAGAAAAGGTTCCAAGGGGCAAAACGTTGGGTTTATTAGTTTCAGCCCTGGCTCCTTATCTTTAATGAAGCTCTGGTCTGCGGTATCTCATTCGTACCACTGATAGGCAGCTGAGACTTTTCCAAACACTGCTCTCCTTCCCTTCTAGGAATCAGCAGCTCATCCTCATGACAGTTCAAGAAGTGAGACCCTGGGACAAGCACCGGGTAGAGGTTTCCACCCCAAGTCTTGCCTGAACACACAGTCGGCCTCTTCTGCCCCCCCATGGTAGGTCCTGGGTGAACTTACGTCATCTGTTGGGCAGACAGCCGAGACTGCCCTTCCTTCTCAGTCAGGATTAGAAGGAAGAAGGCCACTGGGCAGAAAGCCAGACCTGACAACCTGTCTATGACCTCACCCCAGTGAACATCTTCACGGTTTAAGATCAATATTCTTTTCTTGTTTTTTTTTTTTTTTTTTTATTTCCAGTTGGTTCTTTTTGCCTGGGGGTGTAATGGTTGCGTCATCATTCTGATATTGCTACACAACCTCTAACACAATTTGTGAAATGTCTCCTTCGTTGAGGAGCAGAATCCTTTATTTAAAAGACTGATATTGGCAAGTCAGTAAACAGTGAACCCAATTTCTGAAATGGCCTGCAAGGAAGACGTTTGCATTTCTGTCAATTTTTTTCAATAGAGTATGAACCATAATTAGAGCAACATGGGATACCTCTCCTGCAGCAACTGACTCACAGAATGTGTAAGCAATGACATAAATCCACATGTTGAAGCCTTTGCCTGCTTACTAGAAAGGAGAGAAATCCACTCTATTGAGAACCCTATGAGCATTCTTTGGAACAATTTTGACCAACAGATTGCTAAGTTATTACAGCTTGTGTTTCTTGTGTTAAGTGGTGGTGGTTCTTTGGGGTGCTTTCAATAAGTTTTTCCACATAAAGGACTCATCACTATGCCTGCCACATGGTAAGTGCTGGACTGGAGAATTGTTGGATATGGGAAGAATACAGAGAGATTTATGGGCAAACTGACATACGCCAAAACGCAGGGTCCAGTAAGACCAGGTAAAAAAAAAAAACCAAGTTCAAAGAGAGATTTTCCCAAATACTTCAGAAGCCCGAAAGGTAGAATAAATCCAGTCTCCACCCAATCCCACACCCTCTTGGGATCACGTAACAAGCGCAGAGGCAAGAGTTCCTGACTTCCCCCTCGCATGAGGAAGGTTCCTGTCACCATCTGCAGAACTGAATGTATCAGAAGAGTTGGCTCCAATCTGGGCAACCGCGGCAAGGATTATTGGCATTCTAAAGTAATTAACTTCATAACAACAGAGAACAGAAAGAGCTAGTGAGAAAGTCATTTTATAAAACCCTTCCCAGGCATAGCTGTCCTACCGTGAGGACCCTAGCAGGAGAGGAGACAGCTAGAAATTTGAAAATGTTTCCAGCTGAATTTTAGGGTCTTCTCACATGTTAATGTTAGTGTTTCTTTATGAAAGGAATGTTTTTCAACAATTACTTTGAATACAAATGAACTAAATGCTCCAATCAAAAGACAGGGTGTCAGAATGGAGAAAAAAAGCAAAACCTGTCTATATGCTGCCTATAAGAGACGCATTTCTGACCCAAGGCACCTGCAGATTGAGAGCAAGGGGATGGAGAAACACTTATCATGCAAACGGATGTCAAAAGAAAAGCAGGGTAGCAATACTTACATCAGACAAACCAGACTTTAAAACAAAGACTGTAGCAAGAGACAAGGACATTATATAATAATAAGGAAGAAAACCCCACAAGAGGGTCCAACGATTGTAAATATTTATGCACCCAACATGAAAACACCCAAATATATAAAACAATAATAAACATAAAAGAACTAACTGATAACAATACGATACAAGGGGACTTTAACACCCCACTCACGGCAATGGACAGATCATCTAAACAGAAAATCGACAAGACTTTGAATGACACACTGGACCGGATGGACTTAATAGATATATTCAGAACATTCCATCCTAAAACAGCAGAATACACATTCTTTTCGAGTGCACATGGAACATTCTCCAGAATAGATCACATACTGGGTCACAAATCAGCCCTCAACAAGTACAAAAAGATCAAGATCATACCATGCATATTTTCAGACCACAACGCTATGAAACTACAAATCAACCACAAGAAAAAAATCTGGAAAGACCACAAATACAAGGAGGTTAAACAACATGTTACTAAAGAATGAATGGGTCAACCAGGAATTCAAGTAAGAAATTTTTAAAAAATACACGGAAACAAATGAAAATGAAAACACGATGTCCAAAATTTAAGAGGCAGCAAGAGCAGGCCCTAAGAGTGAAGTACATAGCAATACGGGCCTACACCAAGCAAGAAAAATCTGAAATACACAAACTAACCTTACGCCTAAAGGAGCTAGAAAAAGAATAATAAATGAAGCCTAAGACCAACAGATGGAAGGAAATAATAAAGATTAGAGCAGAAATAAATAATATAGAAACTAAAAAAAAAAAAATTGAACAGTTCAATGAAATCAGGAGCTGATTCTTGGGGGAAAAATTGATAAAATTGATAAACCTCTAGCCAGACTTATCAAAAGAGAGAGGGAAAGAGAGAGAGAGAGAGAGAGGGAGAGAGACAGGGGAAATAACAAGCAACACCACAGAAATACAAGGATTACAAGAGACTATTATGAAAAGCTCTATGCCAACCAATTGGACAACCTGTAAGAAATGGGTAAGTTCCGAGAAACATATAAATTACCAAAACTGAAACAGGAAAAAATAGAAAACTTGAACAGACTGATAGCCAGCAGAGAAATTGAGTCAGTAATCAAAAAAACCCCAACAAACAAAAGTCCAGGACCAGATGGCTTCGCAGGTGAATTCTACCAAACAGTTAAAGAAGAGTTAATACCTATTTCTTCTCAAACTATTCCAAAACCTAGAAAATGAAGGAAAACTTTCAAATTCATTCTATGAGGCTAGCATTACCCTGATACCACAACCTAATAAAGACACCACTGAAAAGGAGAAGTACAGGCCGATATCCCTGATGAACACAGGTGCAAAAACTGAATTTAACAATACATTAAAAAAATCATTCACCACCAATAAATCAAGTGGGATTTATTCTTGGATTGCAAAGGTGGTTCAGCATTTGCAAATCAATCAATGTGATAGATCACATCAATGAGAGAAAGGTAAGAACCACATGATCCTTTCAATAGATGCAGAAAAAGCATTTGACAAAGTACAACATCCATTCACGCTAAAAATCAGATACGAATGCATTTTTTAAATTTTGCTACACTAGGTAATTTAAAAAACATGTATTGTGTCATCCTTGAAATAGTCTCAGAGACCTGGGCCAATAGCCTGCCTTTTGTTAGACCTTTTACCCAGAGCTGCCATTCTACCCAGGCACACACATAACACGAGCTCACGTTAAATATAGAGCTTCACGCTCATAAGCTCGGGAAACAGTCATCCTGGCCCAAGCCCCTGAGCCATAAGGGTGTCCTCCAAATTCCTTGGATATGATTTTATCGCCACTTTTCACAGAAATTGAGGTATCTGCTCTCTCATGGAGATGGCAAAGATTAGTCTATTAAAGTAGCCCTTAGGAAATTAGAAAGGAAGCCATGGGAGAAGATCAATCCCATTACAGCCAATATGTTGCTTTGGGCGCAGGTGAACCTGCCAGTTCTCTTGTAAGGCTTGGTGGGCTTGATACACACACAGTACCCTCTCCAAGCCCGGGTCCCTCCCTGCCTCCACCCCAGCCTGCCTCTGTGTCTAAAGCTCCCACTCAGAAGGCCACTCTTTGGGATTAGGGTCCAGGTTTCAGAAGGCCCTTCCTAAACAAAACCTTTTAGGTTACTTACATTTGTTAACACCTCAGTGCAGATATGTCAACACCTCAGTTGAGCGCCTACTTCATGCCAGGACTCTAGACACCTGGGATACGTCAAGTGAACAAAGAAGACAAAAATGCCTACTCCTGAGGAAAAGAGGCATACAAAATAGAATTTGAGGAGTCAGGAGGGCCAGGGCCCGGCAGCGGAGCAGGAACTATACTCAACAGGGTGTGGAGAGTAGCGACAAGTGAGCAGAGCTCATTATTGTGTTGCGTCAGGATGGAAGGACCAGGCAGAGGACATGAATTTCATTGTGACAGACTCAAGGAAGATGTGAGTGACACTGGCCTCCCCTGGGAAGATGCTGATTAAATCCATGGGAAGGTCTACACAGCTGAGACCCAAAGACGTGGGGACATAAGTAGAAAAGAACACGGAGAAGCATCCCGAATCACGCCTAAACACACTTGTCATCTGAATATCCAGAGCAAGTGATTGTTACAAAGACCAGACAATGATAACGGGGTGGGGGGAGGCCAGGATAAGCCACAACCCCAAGAAGCCTGGGCTCCAATCTCAGTGACTGCCTTCCCTTTCTTGTAAGCATCAGCTTCTAACACAAAAAGCAGGACAGCCTAGAGCCTAAATGCACTGGCTGGTGCTGAATGCCTGGGTCCAAATCACACCCACCACTCACTAGTTGTGTGGTCCAGAGCAAGTTGATTAACTTTTCTGAGCCTCAGTCTCCTCTTCTGGAAAACAGACATGGAAGTGCCCAACTCATGGGCTTGTTGAAGTTGTAAATGAAGGCAGTACTTAGAACAGGGTCTGGCACATGATAAGTAAGCCTTGCACTCAATAAATACCTTAGTGTCATTTTTCTTATGGGAGCCTGACCCAGAGACCCACGGGTGCTGGAAACTAAAAAGAGCTGGCTGGAATGTACACGGGGCAGGAGTGGATGGGTCCATAGACAGGAGGAAGGGAAAGGGGGAGAGACAGCAGCAAGGATCCAGAACATGAAAGGGAAAGATAAGCTATGGTCCTGTCGTGGGCTTCTATCCAGCAGAGGCAGCTTGAGAGTTCTTACCCTGCAGAGTAAAGCAGCCAGGCTCCAGAGAAGAACAAGGTCTGTTGAGGGATAACTATTGCCCAGTGTTGACTGAGGAAAGCTCTCAAGAATGCTCACTATGCCTGAAACAGGCAGCCTCTGAATTCATAGAAATGGCAGGTAGACATTCACTGTAAATATATATTCTCATGGTATTTCAAATTCCACCTTTGTAATGAGTTGAAATGTGCCCCCCAAGACATGTTCTTGTCCCAAACCCCAGAATCTGTGAATCTGACCTTATTTGGGAAAAGAATATATGCAGATGTAATTAAGTTAAAGAGCCCGAGATGAGGTCCTCTTGGATTATCTGGCGGCCCCTAAATACAATGACAAGTGGCGTTATAGGAGACAGAGAAGGAATAGACACACAGAGAAGGTCACTTGGAGACACGGATAGATTAGAACGACGCAGCCACAAGCCCAGGTGCACCTGGAGCCAACAGAAGATGGGAGAGGGAAGGAACGGTCCTCCCTTCGAACCATTGGAGGGAAGACAGCCCTGCTGACACCTTTATTTGGACTTCTGGCCTCCACAAGTGTGAGAGGATACATTTCTGTTGTTTTAAGCCACCCCCTTTGTGGTAATTTGTTACCACAACTCCAGGAAAGGAGTACAGTCACTATCTGGATCCTTCAACTACCTGGCCCAGTGTCTAAGCTGGAAGGCAACCAGGACCACGGTAGGTGGGATGTCATAGCTGTCAGGTGCCTGTTTGAGCTGTGACCAAAGAGAGGAGCATTCCCAATTGGCGATGGGTCCCAGAGTGGAGACCCATGAGACTGCAGTGGAAAGAATGAAGTGCAGTCAGAAGGGAAGAAGATGGAACAGAGAAAGCAATCAGAGAGGAAGCAGGAAGGGCAGAGGTGTCTGGTGGGGAAGAAACAGAAGGGAGGGTGGGCGAGGGCAGCCCAAAATGGCAGCAGTTACTGTCCCAGGAACATGGCAGGCAGAGAAGCAGAGGACGGGGGGGAAGGATGCCTGGCATCGACAAGCAAAAAGTTAGACCCCCTTAAGAGACAGATAAAGAATCATAAACTATTGCCATAGCCCTAAGAGAGAAATCCGTGACTGCTTTATAAAAGGCAACTCACCGGGAGATGCTGTCTGGGACAGACTTATTCAGTGCTCCAACATATCATGGCCCTGGAGAGACCAAAGCTTCCAAATATCCCTTAGATTCTGGGTAACATAAGCCACTACAACTGCGTTGCCCCCAAAATGGCCACATATGAGAGCATCACAGTGTGCTTTTAGTAGAAAGGTCACAGGCTCCCCTGTTTACTTCTTTTACTCCATATTTAAAAGTGGAGTTTGTGAAATTTTTAGCAAATGTATTCAACCGAGTTGTATTATTTTTAAGAATATGACATAAGAGATTCAAACTGGGACATGGCTTTAGATGATAACGGTCTTATTTTTAAAAATCTTTAATAAAGACGTTTGTGTGTTTTGAGTGTCCTTGTCCATACGTGCGGACTATTTGTGGAAGACTTCGACCAAATCAGTAAAACTTGCTAAAATCTCCCCCATAGACCCACGGTGTCTATGGTTGAAGCAGACTGAGCACGTATCGGGTGTGCTTTCTTCTGCTCCTAACCCATCAGTCGAACCCTGGGGCCTGGGACACGCATCATCCTGAAGCACAGGTGAACGGTGCCTCTCGCTTACCTGTTATTCTCAGACACATCGGTTTTATCACATTTTCTTGACTGTGAAAGAGCTTTTGGGGACCAAACACTTACCCAAGAGGAGCAAGGCTTGCCATTGTTAGATCCAAGCAGAATTCATTCCGAGGGACAGGGCGGCGGTCGGGGAATATTTCCACCTGCTTTCTGCTTCACACCCATCCACACCGATCTCCTTGATGCCGATGGGCATGTGCCAGAGCCGACCAGTGGTGAACCAAAGCACCGACTAGGGGCCGTAAGAGACTCCGTGCGTTATACGCAGGTCCTTCCTGGAAATGCTGACTTGGTGTCACCTGAAAAGGCAGACTTTTAATGCCACTCGGGCTTCCCATTCTGTTGAAAATAAGCAAGGCGAGAAGATCTTAGGAAAAACTACACACCTTGATATCTGTAAAACTGCGCATAATAATGATGCCTTTAAAGTATAATAAAAAGATACACGCCGTAGAAATTGTCACGTTGCTGAGGAATGCCCTTGCCTCGTTCCGCTCTCCCAGCCAACAGCATAATGCGATGTGAGGAAGAAATAAAGCCTGTGGGATTGAGGAGAAACAGTGCGAGTGCAGAAATAATCACGGTACGTGTCTCTGAGCTGTCGATCATTGGAGACACTCTACTACATGAGAAAGAACTGGAGGACGGTGACTTGGGTTTGTGATTTTGTACTTTAGTTGTGGAAGGTAAGCAGGGTGGACAGGCCAGGGGCTCATGCAGTCACAAATATCTTCATGCAAACATCCTGAAAAACTGCAAATAACCAGAAAGTAAGTTGCCGTCAAAAAATCACATTTGGGACTATGTCCCATCCCCCATAAAGGTTCAGCCAAATGTCCTAGCTTTTCATATCGACCAAACAACCCAGCAGCTGATGCTCCGAGATGTCACCAAAGGGCAAAATGTATACATTTAGTAAATATTAGAATAAACAGGGTAAGAAGAGAGAAAAATGTTTAACATGGTTCACAAAGATTTCCATACTATGTGCAAAAGAAAAGGGGGGGGAGGGGATCTCACTTGAAACAGAACTGTAAGCTGCTCAGAAAACCATATTATTAGGTGTGCCTTGTCCAGTTTTGCCACATAACGAAAGATCCTTATTTTCATAAGCAAGAAGATGTTATTCGCAGACATTGGAGAATAAGTAGGTGGTACACGAAATGTACTTTGGTACCCATTCAAAGGCTGTTTTTTTTTTTTTTTTTAATTTTAATGTTTATCTACCTTTGAAAGAGAGAGACAGACAGAGACAGAGAATGAGCCAGGGAGGGGCAGAGAGAGAGAGGGAGACACAGAATCCGAAGCAGGCTCCAGGCTCCGAGTTGTCAGCACAGAGCCCCACGCGGGGCTCGAACCCACGAACTGTGAGACCATGACCTGAGCCGAAGTCGGATGCTCAACCAACTGAGCCACCCAGGCACCACTCAAAGGCTATTTTTGAGTGCCAGCTTGGAAACACTTCCGCTTGCCTAGAGAACATTCAGCTCCCCGAATAAGTAAGTATGCTTCGTGGATCATGATAGAAGGAATCTGAAAAGACAATGTTATAAAATGCCAGTGCATGCCCACTGGTATTTCCCTGTTGCATCTTTGGACCTGGTTTTACCCCCAGAGGGACTGGGTCCCACATAGGGAGATTGGGAGGCAACAAGGCAAGTCACCGGGATTATTAAAATTTGAAGCACCGGCCACTAAACGGAGGGATACATAGGTTCTGTGAGGTTGACCTGGCAGCCCGGCTGACTGGAAATTTCTAACCTCATCTGGATTTTCCAAAGGTCTGAGATTACAGCACAGGGGAGTTTTGTTCCCGTTAAGGAAGGAGCCAAGCAAGGCCCAACCAGCATGGCCCCCATTTGCTTGGGATGTTTCTTTTGCTCTGTGGGTGTCTGTGTTCGAATGAGTCTTGATCCAATTGATGATTCCAGAGCTTTTAATTAAGCAAAGATTCAGGTCCCTACCTCTGAATAATTTAATGAAACTGTACCCTTGAGGGCAATGCCTATTTAAATAAACAAGGCTGTGTGAATTCAAACGCCCATTTCCAAATATTATGCAACAGAGCAGTTCGTAATGAAAAGAATCTCCACATCACATAACCTGAATGATCACTTGGGTTCCTACCATGGATGTTCAACACAAAGCAAATGGACCACAGACATTCAAATGTGGTTAACTCACGAAACAGAAAGTCATGTTCTAGGCGGAGAAGAGGTTGTCATAACAAATAGTTCATGGGGTTTATGGAACGATTAATACCTGTATAGGGTCAGCAGGAAATAGACTGTGATTTGTCCATTTGTCCATTGAGCTAAAAGCATTATTATTGATGCTTTTGCCAGCCTTTTATACTCAAGCTAACAATCTCCTGTTATTTATAAAACCGAGTTAAATTCAAGATCTTACATTTCTCTGTATGACCATGTGTAAATTACTCAATCCCCCCTCCCCCCCGAATCTCAATTTTCTCAACTATCCAGTCGAATTATCTACCCCCTTTATAGAGTGAGGATGGGGATAAAATCAGAGTGTTTACCAGCAGGATATAGTACGATTTTTAAATTTTTTTTTCTTAATGTTTTTTATTTATTTTTGAGACACAGAGAGACAGAGCATGAGCAGGGAAGGGGCAGAGAGAGAGGGAGACACAGAATCGGAAGCAGGCTCCAGGCTCTGAGCCATCAGCACAGAGCCCGATGAGGGGCTCGAACTCACAGACCGTGAGATCATGACCTGAGCCGAAGTCGGACGCTCAACCGACTGAGCCACCCAGGTGCCCCCGATTTTTAAAGTTCATTGAAAGTTAAGTGTGTGTGTCCATAAAAATCCTCGGAAGCTTTACGTTCATGGCTGCATATCCATAATTTCTATATCTATCAACGTACGGACATTATGGTTTCATAGAACAATCAAGCACATATCAGGCTATAGTTCCCTTGTAAAGAAAAGAAGCCACGTGTGAATATTCTGATTTAAACTGGCATTTAGTGCCACCTCTTATGAAGCTGTCCGTGCATTCAGATGCACGGTTCATGTGCTTATGCTTTCTTTCTCCTCCCATGTTGCAGTTCATACGGCACATACTAATTTCCCACCGTGTGCCAACGTCTGTACACTTGATTTCACATTCATTATTTTTTCACTCCTCACAAAGATATTGTATTATCGACTCAGTATTTTTAAATGAGAGAGCAGCTCCTCGGACCATTTGAGGGGCATCTCTAAGGTTGCATTAGTGGTGAGAAGAAAAGCCAGCGTTCAGACTTTGTATTCCAACTTGTGGGCCTGTTCAAAATACTCCACATTGCGAAAGTCCCCAGGAGAGAATCCAGCAAGTCCCCAGGCATAAACCAGGGGCTGAGGAATTCATAAACAACCCCAGACCACATCCGTGTGTGTCTCACACTCTCACGCAGCAGTCAGAGTCACCCCTGGAAAGCCGGGTCTGGCCACATCTCACCTACTGACTGCCCATCTGGGCCTGGCACATGCCTGGGGACTGCCCCCCTAGCGCGGTCCTTCCCCGTGGCCACACTCACTCTGGCCTTCCTTCTGGCTCTCCCTGCCTCCCCACCCTGTCCAACCATCTATCAGCTAGTCAATCCAGCACTTCTCTGTTCTGCCTGGGTCCTCGTAGCCCAGCTCTTGCTGGATTCTCTCCTACACATATTTCAAATCTGAATTAACCTTTATGTCCTCATCAAGGCCTTCTTAATTACATCAGATGCATCAGAAAGGGTAAAATATTTTACCCTCTCGTAACACCTCACACTTTCCCTCCTTCGCATTTGTCCCAATATTTACTTACATATGTGTAAGTAGATAGATTGACAAATAGATATAGATGGTATAGAGATAAATGATGATGATGATGATGATGATGATGATGATGATGATAGATAGAAGATAGATACATGATAGATAATAGATGAATGGACAGATAGATGATGAATGGATAGACAATGGATGAATGGATGGATGGATGGATGGATAGATAATAGATGGATAGATGATGGATGGATGGATGGATGGATGGGTGGGAGGATGGATGGATGGATAGATGGATAGATAGAAAGATAGGTAAATAGATAGATGACAGATAATAGATGAATGGACAAATAGACGACGGATGGGTAGACGATGGATGGATGGATGGATGGATGGATGGATGGATAGATAGATAGATAGATAGATAATGGATGGATAAATAGACAGATCCTGTTGGTTATTTTACTATGTAGAACCCTGATGAATGCAGTCAACAACATATATTAGCTTGTCTGTATGTTGTGATGGCCCAATAAATAAATCCTCTTAGAAAAATAACTTTATGCCCTAAATCCAACCATCTGCTCCAGTTTTCCTGGATCCTTTTATCTTTGTTTATATATCCCTGCATGGAAATTTTGTTCCTTCAAAGACTGCCCTGGTCTCCACTGTGGACACAGACACAGGGGATTATTGTCAGGAAATGAGAAAACATGCATTTCATCCATGAAACAGTTTTGGAACACTACCTCCGTTTATATAAGAGTTTTAGACTTTCATAGGTATTTCCTTTTCCTGGTATGTTTTGGAAGACCTGCAGTGTCCCCACTGTTGTTTACCCTCCCTTCATTCCTTGCAGAGGTGAGAAGAGTAGGTTCATGTCAGAGCCTGGTGAGGAGACTGAAAGAGAAAATTTCAGTGTCTCACCCAGACTCCTGGGAGTGAGATACCAAAAACACCAGACTCCTCATTTTCTGACTCCTGAACAGGTTTAAACTAAAACTCCCCTTTTTAGTACCTTTGGCTCATAGAAAACACAGAAAGATATGTTTTAAGAAACGTGTATTTTTCTCTGTCATGCAAAATTCTGCAAGAAAATCAGATGAATCCTGTGACTTATTTGACTTTTTATCACTTGAACACCTCTTGGTAACATAATTAGGCACTGGGCATGCTTAGTGTGAAACTCACAAGAGGAAATTACTTAGCAATTAGTTTCAAAAACCAGTTTAATAGTTTAAATAAAAACCCATAAAACTTGAATTTACCTGCAGCACCAAAACTGAGAACTAATGAGCGTTAAAAATAAAATAAAATTAGGATGGAGTCTTCCCCACAAGACGATTGCTCATAAGGTGTCTAAATGTCCCCGCCTCTCCCACATCATTTACAATCCAGGTGCCATCACTCTCAGGATGCGTTCCCGCTTTACCTTGTCACTTAGCATCTGACAAAAAGAGCCTTGGGGCGCCTGCGTGGCGCAGTCGGTTAAGCGTCCGACTTCAGCCAGGTCACGATCTCGCGGTCCGGGAGTTCGAGCCCCGCGTCAGGCTCTG
>NW_024412377.1:4441206-4588845 GCF_014898765.1 Herpailurus yagouaroundi | reverse complement strand
TGACAATAAATTTCATATATTGAAAAAATAAAAAAAAATAAAATAAACTTTGTGCACAAAAAAATTTTTTTTACAAGTTTAGTATCTACAGGTTATATCTCTTGTTTTCATTCCTGATATTGGGTATTTCACCATGCTTATAGGGTTTTATCAATTTTATACATGGTTTCAAAGAATCAACTTTTAGCTTTGTTGTAACCACCAAAATAGTACCTTTGTATGTTCTGCTTTTATCTTACAGTTCCTTTGTACACCTTTCTTGGGCTTATTTTGCTGTTCTTTTTCCAAATTCTTATTTTGTACTTAGTTCATTAATTTTCAGCCTTTTTTTCTCGAATAAAGGCATTTAAAATGGTGAACTTCTGCATCTCCTATGTTTTTAATATGGTATTATTTTCATTCCATTTATTTTATTTTTTTAAGTATTTTTTTAAGTTTCTTTATTTTGAGAGAGTCAGAGATAGCATGAGCAGGTGAAGGACAGAGAAAGAGAGGGAGAGAGAGAGAATTCCAAGCAGGCTCCACACTGCCAGCTGCAGAGCCTGACATGGGACTCGAACTCATGAACCATGAGATCATGACCTGAGGCAGAATCAAGAGTTAGTCGCTTAACCAACTGAGCCACCCAGGCACCCCTTTCATTCCATTTAAAATTTCTTCTAAGTATGATGGTTTCTTCTTTACATTGGAGCTATTTAGAAATGTGTTTCTTAACTCACACATAAGGCAATTTTCTAGTCACATAATTTTATTCATCTCTTTGTTACTTGAATTGTGGTCAAAACTATTTGTTGTGTAATTTTAATCCTTTTGAGACTTGCCTTATGAATCATTTTGGGGTCCGTTTTTGTAAATGATCAACACATGCTTGAAAAGTGAAATGTGCCTCTACACCTACTAAGTAGGTGTAATACTTAGTATTTGGCTGTTAGGCCATGTCTGTTGATTGTTATTCAATTTTTTTTACATCTTTAACAATTTTGGGGGCTGCTTTTCTATCAGTTAGTGCGAAAGGGTAGGCTTGACATGTGGGACCACCTCTGCCCTGGAGCATTTTTGTCTGTATAGAACACAGGGCTAGGAAGTGAAACCGTTCATTAGCTCAACCTCTTAGCCCAGGAGAACAGAAGTTGGAGTGGGGGTCCCACCAAAGTGGGATCTGGATAAACCTCTGGTTGGAATGTGAGAGGCTGTATGCTGGAAACCAGGGTTTACGCCGGTTGCAGCCCAACACTGAGCCACACGTGTGTCCAGAAAACCATCACTTTCTGAAATTAGAAGAAGTTGATCCTAGATTGTTGCACCCCAGGTGCGTCAGAAAAGTTAATAAATATCCTCCCTGGAGGAAAATGACATGAGCCTAAGCTTTCAAGTGGTCCCGTGAATAACGTTCATAAATAAAATGTCCGTTACAAAAATCAAAGATAACTTGGCACACAAGGAAGAGCCACATAAAAGAAAAGAAAGAGCGAATGTGAGAATCTATAGGGTAGAGTCTCCATCTGTTGACTTGGGGAAGGCATCCAGGTGAGCTTGGGGTGAATTTTCTGTCTCTTCTATATGCATTTTTTGAAAGTCTGTTTTCTTTATGTGGCCAACATAACTAGTTCTGGCCAAAGAACTCTATACTTCGCTAAGTCTCCTTTGCATCCAAGCACATTTTTATAACTTAGAATTGATGCTTTGTTCTAGTAGTCCTTAGCGGGGAGGGTTGAACTGAATGCCTCACCCACTAATATGCAAGTGAAAAGCCAACCCTTTTGCTCTTAAATACCCAAATTTGGGCTCCAGCATGCAAAATGCCATTGAAATTTAACACAGTTATTCATTGTCAAGTCTAGTCCTTCCCAATTCCCCAAGCTAATACTAACCTTCAGAGATATTTATTATTAAGCAGTATGGTAGTGCTCTCCCCTAGTATTTCCTGTATATACCATGCACACACACACACACAAACCAAGAAGAATACAAGGTGTACAGGTTGGTAGGTAACTCGCTCTTTCAGTTGACAGTTGAAGTGTTTCATTTTCTTTACAATGTAAATCTTTTGCATGTCAAAGTCTATCCTCATGCTTCATGCCTTCTGAAAGTTATATATTACTCAAGGTATGTATTTACCAAAATGCATGATCGAATCTTTTTGTTAATTGTCTTTCTGTCTTGCTTTTCTATTTCAAATAATGTTGCCATTAATTCCTTTGCATATAAATACATAGATACTTGCGCAATTTTATTTGAGGATATGTTCCTTGAAGCATTGATGCTGACTCAGAGTGTATAGGGATTCAAGTTCGTGATTTAAAAATCTACTGGGATGCTGTCAAATACCTTTATGGCATTTGGGAATCTTGTTTTCTCACGTTGTGACAACATGTTATGCAATTCCAGTTCTAACTTCTATTTGTGTTGATTTTGGGCTTAATGGCTGCTTAATTGAAAAAGGAAACCTCATAAGACTATATGATATTCAATGAAGTAATCCCGAATTTACTAAAATATGGTACTTACTTATCAATTCCATCCACCTATTATGCCAAGTTTTAATAAAATTCAGCTGTTAAACTGAATCGTGTTGTATCCAACTCATTTGGTTTTTGTTCCATAATGTCAATCATATGCTCCTAGCAAGTAATCAGAATGTGCAGCCTTTTTAATGGTTTAAGCAAATAGGTTTAAGGCTTACTGAAAGCCATCAGTTGAAAGATTATTAACCAGGGCAGAAAATTGTTTCCAATTTCTAAAATGTGTGGACATCAATGGTTTTAAAGGTGACATTATGTCAGCAACACCACCTCAATGGCTCTGATGCAGTGATGAATGCATTTCCAAACACTGCCAATGCTTTTGTTATAGAGCACGTTCCTTTCAGAATGCAATCATTTTCTCATGCCTTGTGAAAATGTCATCTTTACCTGGAAGGAATATATCAACCAATCTTACATAGCAAGCTATCTACTCTTGGTAGTCCTTTCTCAGCCATGCAACTTTGTGGAAAGGGTTGGGAAAGTCTCCTCCCCCACTCTGCCTGGATCCTGACCCCAGAGCTGAGAACACCTGCTCTTCTGAAACATCCTGCTTCCTCTAAGTGTTGGGAAAACCTGGAGACGAGTCTTTAGCCTCCAGGCCTCCCTCGAGCCATGGGTGGAGGGTGTGGATAGCAGTAAAATGTGGATGCAAATACACAGAGAAAGAGATTTCTGTTTTTTCACACCCTGAAGAGATAATAAGCTGGAGGCAATATAAAATTGAAACTTTTTAGAAAGAGCTGTCAGAAACTGTTTTCTCCCCCAAAGATAAATGATAACTTTAATGTAGTAGGTGACAAGACACAGCAGTCTTGCTAGTCATCACCAAAAACACTTTCCCTTGAGGCTGGCTGTTGTGTGGACCTCAGTTAGCAGACACAGGGCAGGAACAGAATCCCATTAGGACAACCTTACTGACAACTAACAGACACGTGGCCTGAGGTTAGATCCAGATGTCCTCTCCAAATGGCTGACTTCACTGCAAAGAACCGAGAAAGATCCGCCAGTTTTCATTGAATCTTGATATTCAGGTAACAACATATATCTGAAATTGAAATGCTCTTGATGGGTTTAATTGTCCTGGGACCTCATTAGTATGCACAGTATTTGCAAACAGTATGAATTATAAGCTTACTTTCTGTTTTTGATAACCTGTACTACGGAAAAAAATGGATTTGACAATTTCTAATGTGGGGGAGATCAACAAATTCAGTGATCTTATTAGAGTCAAAAATAGTGTGTATTCATTATGTGCAAATGATAAAAAATTTCCCTGGAAATCATATTTTATTAGTATAACACAAGTAGTTGAAGTCCTGTGAATTTAGCTTGTTCTTTGTAAAATAATGCACATGTGGTTTAAATACTCTTATATCCTGCATTAATACAGTAAATGCTCACTTTGTACCAGACAGGGTGACAGCTACTGAACCAACAAAGATGAAAAACAGACAGTGCCCGCCATTTTCTTTTACTCATATATATTTGTCCTCTTTTCCCAGTAGAAAATGAGCATCTTGAGGATAGGGACCATGGGTCCACATCCACACCTGCAGCACAAGGGACCATGCCCAGCAGAGTTGAGTCTATAACATGCTCGCTGAACTGACTGTCAATCCATTCACCATTCTCCCTTACTTTAAAGCCCTGGCTCTAAGTGACCGCTGGAATTTCATTTTGGTTAAGAGTCAGAAGGTGATTCTCAACAAACCCAATACTTTAACTGATAAGTGGGTCAATAGTGACCCCTATTCTGAAGTGTCTGCATTGTAACCTCTGCCTTCCCAAGAGGTGGGTGGCTTGACACCATAATGCTCGCCTAGCTTTGCCACAAGTGTCTGCGTAGATTAACAAAGCCAGTACTACAAAGATGCCTTTGCTGTAAAAGAGAAGTTCTAGATCATGCAACATTTATATTCTGGACATCACACTCATTGCCACTGCCATGGAGTTTGTAGGGGAGGAAAGGACACCAGGACAAAGAAGCAAATCCTCCTGATTAAGGCTGATCTCCTGATTATGGTGAAGTGCCCAGAAAGAAGCTGACTTCTCCGAGAACACAGAGGAGGAGCTATCTCTCCTAGCATGGGTGTCCACTTCAGCTCCTTAGAGACACAACTCTGGTCTCTGCTGTGCCAGGCACAGGCTGTGAAGTCAAACAGGTTTGTATCCAGGCCCCTGATTTGTCCCCTGTAGCTTTGCAGGCACTTTGTACTTCCGTTTTGTCACATGCCAAATGGAAATGAAAATGCCCACCTTGCAGATTTTAATACAACGTAACTGTGTCATCTGCATGAAGGTGAGTCCACGTTGTTCCTGACTTGGAGCTCATGCCTTGGGTCTCAGTGCTGACCAAGACAGGGAAGGCCATGTGCCTCGCCAAGCTGGCTTTCCTTTGTGTGTGACTTTCCTTGGCAATAAATAAGGGAATAAATGAAGACCATTTCTGGAATTTAAGTGAGAAAATACAAGAATGCTGGCAATGAGCAAAGACTGGCTTCAAAGTAGGAGGCTCTGAATGGCAGGTGCATTTGAGTAAGAGAGAAACCCAAGTTATCATCAGTGTGTCAAAGCCTTTGCCTCCTGTATCATGAACATCAGAGACTCTTGCATAAGGAGGTATGTCCCTAACTGTGCTTGCATTCGATTTTGTTTGTCCTCCTGATTCATATTCTGGGAGCTCATCTAACAAACCAGAGTGTTCTCACATCTGTTGTTTTGGTGAATGAGAATCCCATCGTTGTATTTGTATATTTATAAGTCATGACGTGAATCCAGAAACAAAGCCTAATCTTGACTTTGGTGACAAAAAGGACACTGAACACTAGTTTCACTTTTGTAAAAATGTGCAATGAGATTTAATTAAATTTTTACAAAACTAAAGAAATAGACCTTAAGGATTTCTTAATTTAAATTATGAATTGTTGGGGCACCTGGGTGGCTCAGTCAGTTGAGTGTTGGACTTTGGCTCAGGTCATGATCTCAGGGTTCATGAGTTCGACTCCCACATCGGGCTCACTGCTGTCAGCACAGAGCCTGCTTCAGATCCTCTGTCCCCCTGTCTCTCCACCCCTACCCCACTTGCACTCTCTCTTTCAAAAATAAATAAACATTTTAAAAAATAATAAAATAAGTAAATAAAGAGTTGTTAATTATAATTTGTATTCTTGCCTTTTAATTTTAATAGATAATTTGGGGTATCTAGAATAGAATAAAATTCGTAAACTAAAATCCAGAAATAATTTTAATTTTTCAAAATTTTTATATATTTTTTAAATTTTTAAATGTTTATTTTTGAGAGAGAGAAAGAGAGAGAGAGAGAGAGAAAGAGAGAAAGAGTGCAAGTGGAGGAGGGGCAGAGAGAGGGAGACACAGAATCCAAAGCAGGTTCCAGGCTCTGAGCTGTTAGCACAGATGTGAGATCCCATGAGATGCGAGATCATGACCTGAGCCGAAGTCGAATGCCCAACCGACTGAGCCATCCAGGCATCCTATATTTTCTCTAGTGTACTTTTTAAAGTACATTTTAAATATAATGATATTTTACTGTTTAATCCTTTAAATCACTTCTGTCTACAGAATATCCGTTTTGTTAAAACTATATTAAAAAATAAATCATATGGAATAAAAAAATGGTAATTTACAAATTATATATGTATGTTATTTTATCATTAATGCAATCTACACTGTCCGTGAACAGAACACCCAGATGTGAGTAATGATCATTAAGTTATTTGCCTTTCATCCGGAATGACTTCCAGTGATCTAAAAACCATGTTTTTAATTTGTTCATTAAAATGGTGCACTTGTCTGAAAGGATGCCAGAGCATATTTTATTTAACCTTTTGTTTGCTTGACTTCCAACTTGAAGATATCCATGTATGGGATGTGGACTGCCATATGCGTCTTGCTGTGAATCCTCCAAATGGGAGTGGCCACATTGAATACAAAATATGTCACTAGTAGGGTCCTAGAAAAGTAACTCAGTGTAAGAGAAGGGGAAGGTGGGGGACAAGCGGCGTGTGAGCAGATCACCGAAGGAAAAGAAGCAGGTAGTGTGGATACCTGGACACAGGTGCTCCAGGGATGAGGAATAACACAATGCAAAGGTGCGAGGCTAGAGTTACCCTGACATGCCCAACGAACAGGGCGAGAGAGATGGTCCTTCAGGAACACTTTGGCTTTAATCTGTTTATATTTGGGGATATTTAGAATAAATCACTGCAAAAATAAAAATAGAACTTGCTGCCAGAAATGCTTGAAAAAAAATTCTTGTGAATGATCATTATTTACTCTCTGCTCTGACGTCAAGGAAACTCAGAGCCATACCTGTGAGCCTATGTTGGTGATTAAACAGGACTTGAGAGAATGTCCTGTGCACTAACCTTACCTTCTGGTTGCTTTATTCCTCTGTCTGTATCTTGCAATGAGTCCTTCCTGCTTATCTACTGATTTATTCCATTTTGTGATGTATAGCACTGTGAACTGATCAGAGGCGTTTTTAGAAGGAGAAGGAGCAGCATACAGACTCCGACAGGAGACTAGCATCAGAAGGAGCAGGGAGCTGGGCAGGAAGACGCATTCCTTTACATACGTTGAGTCTAGGGTGCTGGAGGAATGGCCATGAAGAATTGAAGTTTCTAGGGGGAGAGCAGCCCTGGAAGACATGGAGGAGGCCACGTTTTGGTGGGTACCCCCACAAAGAAGTGTTGTTCGATGGTGGAGTCATGGTGTATGAGTCAGCTGTGGTGTGCGGAATAATGGCCTCCAGAGATGTCCCTCTCCAAATCCCTGGAACCCTGGATATGTCATATTACACGTCAAAGGGACTCTATGTGAGTAAGGGTAGAAGGGTAGGGATCTGGAAATGCAGAGACCATCCTGGATCATCTAGATGGGCCAGAAAGGAGCATAGAAACACAGAGAATCTTTCTCAGCCTTGATCAAAAAGAGATGTGGTGACATTGATGATTTTCAAGGTAAAGGAAGGCAGCCACATGGCAAGAACATGGACAGCTCTAGAAGCTGTAAAAGGCAAGAAAATGGACTCACCCCTAGAGCCTCCAGAAAGGAGCACAGCCCTGCTGACATGTTGACTTTAGCTCAGTGAGACATGTGTTGGAACTCTGACCTCCAGAACTGTAAAATAATACATTTGTGTTGTTTTAAATCACCAAGTTTTGGTAAATTGTTACAACAGCAATAGAACACACATATATTAGTTGAGAAAAACAGTTGAGCCCAGCAAGAATGAACTCAAAGAGCAGACACATCCCTGGCTGCTTCCCCACACCAGTGAGCTGGCCTGTGGTGGGTAAGTAGCAACGTGTGTGTGTGCACGTGCTTCAGAACGTGCTTGGGCCACACAAGTATCTGTCCTGAACCTCCCAGCATAAAAAGTGAAATGACTTCTGCTTCACTTCTACCCTCCAAATTGTGCACGGAAACACCTCTTATGCCTCATCACAGCTGGAAATGTACTGAAAAGGAATCCTGGGAAATGTCTCTCTGACTAGTCAAAGGGACACCTTCGGGGAGCCTGGGTGGCTCAGTCACTTGAGCATCCAACTTTGGCTCAGGTCATGATGTTGCATCCGTGGGTTCGAGCCCCACGTCGGGCTCTGTGCTGATGGCTCAGAGCCTGGAGTCTGCTTTGGATTCTGTGTCTCCCTCTCTCTCTCTGCCCCTCCCCTGCTCACGCTCTGCCTCTCTCTGTCTCTCAAAAACTAAAATAAATTGTTAAAAAATTTTTTTAAAAAGGAACATCTTCAAGTCTGCCACAGTCCACCCCTTGCCAATGTGGCAGCCAGACACATGTTCTCTAAACCATAGCTCATTCTCAAATAAAGATAATAGCACAGTCATTCTTTAGACTAACATGATACAACTATCTCCCGTACAACCAAACCCTCTGGCACTTTCCTCAGAAGAGACTATACTCCTCTCATCCTGTGGATTTGTGTCATATCCTGTACAGCAGGAGAGTGGAAACCCTAGCTGGGTATGATGGGTAGATGGGCTCAGGGTGTAGCTGGGTGATACAGGGATTCTGAGGCACCTGCCTGACAAAGCAGACCTTGGCCTGAAGTTGCCCTGGGCCCTAATCTCCTTACAATTTCAGTCTGCTGCAAAATAAAAGGTCTTTCACAATCTGCCTGCCTATTTGTAGTTTTCTTTTCTGAGGCACTTCTTCTACAGGATGGGAACTTGAAGAAGACCTCAGGCCCCCTCAGGTAGCCCACTTCTCCAGCCCACCTTGTAGGTGCTGCTTCCCATCAGAAAGTCGAAAAGCTGCAAGCTTGAAACAAGCTCCAGGGCCCAATGTACAACTGGCTTGCTTTCGCAAAAACCAGACCAGGCCAGTCAGAGCCACGATGGCCCCCTTGCCTTTCATTGTAATGCTAAAAATCACACCCAGGGTGGAGACTTAACATACAAATAAATACAAACAATGAATGAAAGAGCCTGTTCTGTCAACTGCACTCGTGCCCCCAGTTTTCTGTATTTCCCTACCCCTGCATGCCTAGATATCACTGTTTTCCTGCCTCAGCCCCTTCAAAAACTTTCCCTGACCATTGTTGGGGGAGCATCCTGATTCCGGTATTCATCTTACTAAGGCTGTTTCCCTCGTACCCAAACATGAGCCTTCACTAAACACTGTCTGCACCATCCTTGGCCTCACGTTTGTGTCTCCACTGGAGAGCCCGAGAATGCTGAGGTCATAACAAAAACTGAGCATAGCCTCACTCAAGTGTGGCCTTGAAAGGCAGTGGAGAGGGAAATCCTCCCGATGGGCAGGGCTTTGGGCAACACACTTGGCCATCCATGTGTGTAGAGAGAGAAGTGAGCATAGGACAGAATATAGTCAAGACTAGTGAGACAGTGATGAATGGCCTGACCAGCTGGTCAAGAACCTGCAGACTAGGAGATTGAATGATGGACACAAAGAAGTGTCGGTGGAGGCACGTGGGAGGCTGTACAAAAGCACATGGGGGGTCCAGGATGACTATTTGGGAAGACGCTGCACTCACCTCCTGCACAGACACACCAAATCTATACTCACATATAGAGCAATTTCCCCTGAAGAAGAACTGAGTGCTGACTGAACAGCTCCTGTGCAACGAAGGATAGAGGGACCACAGAGAGGACGCCAGGAAGATGGACACATGGGAATGATGGGTTCCCACACCCACCTGGGCTGTGAACTGCAATGGGGAGGGGTAGTACTGAGGAACCACAACCAGATTTGTCTGCCCTAGGGTTCAGAGAAAAAAAGAGTAGGTGGGCACAAAGTAGGATAATTGCTATATCACAGAAAAGCGTGCACAAGAGAAGATTCACAGAGCAACCAATTAGGCAGAATGACTCAGCCAGTTGACATTAACCAGTCTTTGTCATTGGCTTAAATCGCGATGCACTCTTCTAGACTCTAAGCTTCCAGACAGCAAGGATGCTATCATATTGATTGATATTTGAATCCCAGGCACTATCCACTAATTCTGGCAAATAGTAAGCACTTGATATATGTTCATGGGAAGAATGAATGTCTGAATTCATTCAGTGAGTGTCCTTCTGTGGGTTGTTCTGTTTCCCCATTCTCTTCTACCCCCTACTTGGAAATAAGGGAAAAGCAATTCATGAAAATCATCATGCAGTACACAAAACACATATAAGCCGAAGATCAAAGAGATTTGTCTTCAAAAAAGTGTGACAAGACCAACCTGTGTAGTACTCATTGTGGCCCCCATGCATAAACCCTGAGTCCAGGGGAATGACAAGCACCTGGCATGCTTGGTGACAATAAGAGTTAAGTGTCTCTTTTTCCATGCTCCACAAACAATGCTCAGGGACTCCGAAATATGGAAAGCATGCAATAATAAATCAATATTTATGCTTTAGCAGGAAGAAAACCTCAGTCTTGATTTAGCCAATAATTATATCAACCAAGTTTGGCAGCCTAAGGCTGTTTTCCTTCTCCCCAGACAAGGTCTTTCTTACAAAAGATATAAATAATGGCACAACATTTTTAGACCCAATAAACTCACACATACTGTAAATTATAGTTGCCTTCCATCTGTGGGGACAATAAGCACATTTTGATGAAGTAGAAAGGAAATTTAAATTCTTTCAACTCTACACCTAGTCTTTTATTAAGAATAAAAAGATAAATTGGGATGCCTGGCTGGCTCAATGGGTAGAGCATACAACTTTTGATTTCAGGGTCATACATTCAAGCCCCACATGGGGTGTGGAGATTACTTAAAAACAAACTCTTATTTAAAAAAAAAGAATAAAAAGGTAAATCTTTTCAGCTTAAATGTAGTTTTACCCGGAAAATCCAAATGGAAATACTTTTGAAATTGACTGTGCATTTTAATTGAAGAGTCAAAAATTATCCCTTAAATAATAATATAAGGCAGGAGTATGAACTATAAAGTTGGCTGTTTCTATGCATTCCCATGGTTTGGAAAACAGGACACTTCAGGGATCAGGGTTGGATAAAGTATAGATTATGAGGGTCTCTCAATCGGCACATACTGTGCTGTTCCCTTTGGGGCCATATTGAATTTCCTGATCTAGATCTGGTCATATGCTCACAGATTCTCCTCCACAGTGCACGGTCCAGAGTCTTGAGCAGGCAAGAGTATTTGTCAATTGAACAATGAATCACAAATGCCATTTGCAACATTTCCTCTTCCATGTAAGTCTGAAGAATTGAATTCACACACTTTAAAATTTTTTCAAAACAAAATTCTAACAAAGCAAAAAAAAGCCAGAGCTACTGAGAAGAGTAGTGGTGTTCATTGGTCATGTTTTCTTTTATATAAAGTGCTGCAGTGATGGTCACATTCACAGATACATGGTTAGAGAGTATTGCCATTTGAGCCAGGGAATCATCCTGCAAATCCTTTCAAGATGGGATACAGGGGCTGAGATATAAAGGGATCATCCCAAATCACAGGGCTGGGTAGTGGGTGGACAGGAACTCAAGCCCTCCCTGATTAATTCCTGGGACTCTCAACTGCTCTAGAGACACAATTCCCAGGCTAAGGTGGCCAGTCTCTAAGAACTGGAAGAGAAGCCAATTCCACCATCTCCCTAGAGGTGGCCAGTGGCACAACCACCCCAGCCTTCTCCAATTTTCTTCTTAGTGAAGTTGGATATCCCATAATATGTTGGTTTATCTTTTGCCTGATCAATTGTGGTGTTTGTTTATGCCTTTATCCATTTTTTATGTTATGCTTTTGTCTCTTCTTTGTTGGCACTTCATGTTGTTCAGGTTAATTCTTTGTCCATGACAGGTCACGAAAACATTCTCCTGGCCTGTCAATGGCCTTTAACTCTGTTTATGCTATGTTTTTTTCCAGGTAATGTGGCATCCAATTTGCATTATATTATATGCTTCCAACTTTCATTTTTCGGAGCAAACTTTAAGGCCTTAATTATTTTATTAAACAAAGTTAGAATTTTTTTTAATGCCTTGGCTACATTCCATCAGGCACAAATACAAATAATTAATTCAAGTAAATGGACCTAAAGATACTCAATTTTTCTTTTTTTTAAGTTTGTATGCCTCAATTTTATTGTGAATGTTTTGGGTGTTTTTATTTTTGCTGGAGGAGGAGAGCATAGAGGCTACAGCTATGCTACTATGGTAGCTGTCACATGTGTCTATTAAAATTAAAATTTAAATTAAATTAAATTTTAAAACGTGCCTCCGTTTCACTAGTGACATTCCAAATGGGATTCCCATTGCCTCGGAAAATCCTATCGACAACATTGAGTTAGATCCTGGATTTCAGAGGTGGGTTGCATTTGACAATGTCTCAGCCACCATGCTTTGCTAGCTGTGTGATCTCAGGTATGTCTATGCCTCAGTTCCCTCATGTGAAAAATGAAGTGCATGGAGCTATATCATAAGGTAGTTGTGTGGATTGAATGAGTTGATACATAGAAACTTGAGTTAAACCTTGGTTTTCGAGCATAATTCACTCTAGAAACATGCTTGTAATCCAAAGCATTTATATATCAAAGCGAATTTCGAGAACCGTTGGCTCAGTTGTGATCATGTGACATTTAGTGCCACGTACTACTCATATTGCAAGACATCGCTTGTTTATCAAGTTAAAATTTATTAGAAATGTTGGCTCGTCTTGCAGAACACTCGCAGAACAAGTTACTCACAATAGATTTTACCGTATCTATAGAAATGTGCTTGGAACCCATAGGTACTCAATAAATATTAGCCATTGTAATAATTATTGCACTTAATAATATATAGTATAATTAATACCATTATATATTATCTATATTGTTTATTAACTTCATTGATTTTTCTTATCCCAGAACAATTTCAAGCTGTGGTATAATTACAACTGTCAAAGACCTTTTTCTCAAACCATCTTCAGACTAAAGTGACATGAGGCCATGTCTATTATTATTAGCCATGTTCTGAATAGGTTACCATTTGTGTCTACACTAACGAATTATACCCAACTATCTTTTTAAGTGTACAATGATATAATAAATATTAAAACAATTATAATTTATAGCGATCCTACTGGGCATATGCCCTACGCTGGGCATTTTTATGCAGTTGTATGTAATCTTCAAAAACAAAAAAAATCTATGAGGTAGCTTTTTAATTCCTATTTAAAAGAAATAGAAACTGACACTTGGAAAGTAATCTAAATGAGTCAAGACTGAAATTAGCCAGGACAGCTATTAAGCAACAGGGTGACAGGGCTAGGATTTGAACCCAGACTGTCCTGTCTTTACAAATGGCTATAGTGACAGGAAGTAGAACTCCCGTGTGAAGGTCTACAATCTCAGAGTATAAATAAAATTTCATCATTGCTACATGGAGGGAAACATGACGCATGTGTTATTCCAACTAATCATTTATGTGGCAGCTGAACCCTAGAAAAATGAAGGACTGTCAAGTAAAGCCACTGTTCACCTAACGGAAGTTAAAACTAGAGATAGAAACAGTACTTAGGTCATGGGGACGAAAGTAGATTAATGATCGCAGTTCCCAAAGTGCCTCCAACAGACCTCACATGTCAACTCTACACATCACAAAGGGGAGGCAGAGGACACAAAAGAAACAGATATACAGAGAAGGGTAGATGAAGAGAAAGGGAGAAATGATAGAGGACTTCCTGAAAACATCTGTTTTGAGTTGTGACTCTCAAAAATGAGCTAGATATGGGGGCAACTGGGTGGCTCAGTCGGTTGAGCGTCCGACTTCAGCTCAGGTCATGATCTCACAGCACGTGAGTTCAAGCCCCATGTCGGGCTCTGTGCTGACACCTCAGAGCCTGGTGCCTGCTTTGGATTCTGTGTCTCATTTCTCTGCCCCTCTCCCACTCACATTCTGTTTTTCAAAAACAAATAAACATTAAAAAAATGAGTTGCAGTACGATATGCTGGCCTTCATCCTCTCAGCAACTGTATGCACTAACTAGCACAGGCAGCATTTACATCTTGTAAGTGTGTATAGATTTGCAAAGAAGTTAACCAACCAGTGTATGATCATAGGGGTATGAACATGCAGGCTTTGTTACATGGCATCAGCAGCTATATTTTCCAGTCAGAAAGGAGTTGTTTCCATCTCCTTCTGGTGGATTAATTTACCAACTATTGATCAACTTTACTGATTAAGTTGTGTATGATGCTCCCCTTGACAACCCAAAACCATTCATCCATTCACTCAATGGCTACTTCATAAAAACCTGTCAAAGCCAGGTGCTGGGTTTGACACAGAGGACATAGGGGCAAAGGAGGCAGACAGGGACTCTGGGCCTCATGAATCATACAACATGGCAGAAGCAAGGAGAACAAACCAAGTAAGGGTTAGTTCGATGGATGAAGTTCAATGATGCAGTCAGCCCAGCGTATGACAGCAGGAAACACTTTCTGAGGAAGCAAAATGTAGAGTAGGAGCTGACTTTGTTAATGCCATGGAGAAGGAAGGATGGGGAGAGAAGAGAAATGTGGCGGCCTCACCTAACCTTGGGGGTGATTCCATAGCCCCCGTGGTGGGGTTAGGCGTGCTCATGTTTCACTTCAGCCATGGAATGTGGACAGAAGTCGACATGAGTTACTCTGGGGCAGACACTTCCGGAGCCGGTGTGAGGTCTGGCATGCTCTCCTTTCCCTGTCCCTGTGGTCATTCAAGCACATGCCAAGGCGGAGCCGGTGAGTCTGAGTTCCTGAGCTGCTGTGATACGGAGCCCCCTTGTTGACGATGACGGACACAGAGACAGAATACGTTTGAAGCGGCAAGAACAAATGTTGGGTTAAGAAGGTTAGACATGCTGTGGTTTGGTCCAAAGCAGAGTCAATGCGGAGGGATATATTTGAGAAATATTAACAAGAAATCATCAGCAAGTTTTGTAAACTGAGTGACGATGTAGAACTAAGGAATCAAGAATGACTCTGAAGCTTAGAGAAAGATGATGCCATTTGGTGACATTCAAGTTGAGATGCTAATGAGATATCTGAGTAGAGTCATTTTCTGCGTAGCCAGGCAGCATGCTAGAGCTGACAGAAAGGTCTCCTCTGGAGGCATGACTTTGAAGGTCATCAATATGTAGATGCTAATTGAAGTCACTGGAGTGGATGTGCTCACTCAGAGAGAGGGTGTACTTGTTGGGGAGAGGAGGAAATACTGACAAAGCAGAATGAGAAGAGATCACATGGGAAAGCAGGACATCTACAGGGATTTTTTTTTTTAAGTTTATTTATTTATTTATTTTGAGAGAGAAAGAGAGTGCTCACGAGGAGGAGAGGGGCAGACAGAGAGGGAGACAGAGAATCCCAAGCAGGCTCCACACTGTTAGTGCAGAGCCCGATGCAGGGCTCAAACTCGTGAACTGTGAGATCGTGACCTGAGCTGAATGAAATCAAGAGTCAGATGCTCAATCGGCTGAGCCACCCAGGCACCCCAGGGAATTTTGAAGAGGAAGAAGAGGAGAACAGAATCAAATGATTGGGCGTATTTGAGAAAGCTAAGAGCTGTAACTGTCCATCAGACGTTCAGATATGGAGGCTGTTGGTGACTTATATATCTTTAGAAAGAAGTTTTTGTGGAGATGTGGTGGGAAAACTCAGAATATTGTGGATTTAAGAATGAATAGAGGATAGACTAGAAAATTTGGGTAAATACTTCTATTACAGACAACCAGAAAACTTGGGCATAATCTAAAAGTCTGCAGGAAGATTTGAGACAGACCTAATAAGGTTATAACATATTTAGAAGTTAGATCCAGGAGAAGAAACCTTTGGGTACAATTTCACTTAATGGCATCTTCTTTTATTTTTTTTTAAGTTTATTTATTGAAAGAGAGAGATCAGAAGTGGGGGAGGGGCAGAGAAAGAGAGAGAGAGAGAGAGAGAGAGAGAGAGAGAGAGAGAGAGAATCCTAAGCAGGCTCTGTACTGCCAGCACAGAGCCTGATGCAGGGCTCGAACTCACGAACCATGAGATCATGACCTGAGCTGAACTCAAGGGTCGGATACTTAACTGACTGAGCCACCCAGGAGCCCCATTAATGGCATCTTCTAAATTCTGGAAAGTGTAGGGAAAAAAAAGACTAAAATTATGAGCAGTATTTTGCCTCATGAGATCATAGATAAAAAGGACACCAAGTCTTACAGATAATGGAGAGGGGTCCTGCCAAGTTATCTGAGATTTAGGTTATGAAGCTTTTAGGGCACATCTCCAGGTAAAAGCGAGCTTTAAAAAAAGAAATGAGCAAGTCTCAGAATTCCTTAACAGAGCTTTAAATCATTTCAGACCCTGGGGTTGGATTAAGGTGAGCCAGAATCCAGTACCAATACCTGCCAGAAGCAAATTTCAATTTAAAAATTAAATGCTCTCTGGAGGACAGAACCATTGTTTTAGGCCTCAAGGATATTTACACAATTCTGTTTACAATGCCTTGCACTCAATCAGCAAGGACCCACACACAACCAGATAAATAACATGAATTAAAAAGAAGAAAACAAACAAACAATAGAAACAGACCTGCATTTGCAAGGAAAGGATATTAAAAACAGAACCAGAGCTAAAGAAAAGCACTGGAAACTATAAAATGTAAAAATAAAAATTATAGGAATGGAAATATAAATGACTAAAATTAAGAATTTATTACAAGGATTATCAGCAAATTAGACACAGCTGATATGAAAATGAAGGAACTAAAAGAACACAGAAAAAAAAAATCCAAAATGAAGCAGAGAATGCAAAAAGAAATCTAAAAAAGAGGAGAGTGAAAATATCTAACATATATATAATTGTCCCAGAGAGAGAGATTTTCGATAAGGTAATTCACATATGAATGACATTAAGATGTGGAAGGCAATGGAATTAAAGTTAGGAGGGGGAAAACAGACATCAGTAAGTCAGATTATACCTCAATAAAGCTGTCATATAAAATTGGTAGAACATAAGAACAGTGTGTGTATAAACTTTTTGAAAAGCAAACCATTTCTTCCGGGATTTCTAGTTGTAGCTAGTACATGTGGGTATATGACTCACTTCAAGTTACTGCTTACATATGAGACGTCCTTCCTCATTCGCTTGCATTTGGACGTGCTCTAGTCCCAGCACCATTTGTTGAAAAGACTATTCTTTCCCTATTGAATGGTCTTGATACCCTTATAAAAAAATCAATTGGTCATGAATATGACGGTTTGTTTATGGACTCTCAATTCTACCCCATTGATCTCTACACCAAACATCTTATGCCAGCACACGCTGCCTTGATTACTATAGCTTTGCAGTAAATTCGAAATAAAAAAGTGTCAGTCTTCCAAATTTGTTCTTATTTTTTTCAAGATTGTTTAGGCTCTTATGTGACCCTTGAACTTTCAAATAAATTTTAGTTCGGCTTTCCAATTTTTTGCAAAGAAGCAGGCTGGAATTCTGATAGGGATTGCACTGAATCTTTAGATCAGTTTGAAGAATACTGTCATCTTGGTAATATTAGGTTTTCCAATCCATAAATATGACACGTGTTTTTACTTATAGAAGACTTTTTGAAATTTTTAAAACAATAATTTGTAGTTGTCAGGCTATAAGCTTTGTATTTCCTTTGTTCAACTTATATATTTTATTGTTATTGATGTGGTTGTAAATAGGATTGTTTCCTTAACTTTATTTAATTTTTTTTTTTTACTACTGAATAAAAATGTAATTGATTTTTGGGTATGTATCTCATCCCCTGCAGTTTTACAGGATTCATTCATTAATCATAATCTATGGATAAAAGTCACACACTTGAGAAAGTGAAAAGACAATCCACAGAGTGAGATAAGATATTCACAACATATATAACTGGAAAAGGCTCATATTTAGAATAAAGGACCTCCTACAAATCAATGAGAAAATATGGACATCCCAATAAAAAACAAGCAAGTGATTTGACCAGATGTTTCATAACGGAGGAAATCAAAATGGTCAATAAACACTTAAAAATGTGTTCAAGCTAAATTACAATCAGAGAGATGCAAATTAAACCCACAATGAGTTATCATTCTACCTACTAGAAGAGCTAAAATTCAAAGTATGACAATGTCATGTTTTTGTGAGGGTTTAGAGCCATCAAAACTCTCAGCAAGTACTGGGAGTATAAACCGACACTATAGCACTTGGATTTTTCCACTGAAGTTAAACACACACCTTCTTTTTTTTTTTTTTTTCTTGAATGTTTATTTACTTTTGGGAGGGGTTGCGGGCGGCGGGGGGGCGGGGGGGGGCGGTGGAGAGGAGGGGCAGAGAGAGAGGGAGACACAGAATCCAAAGGAGGCTCCAGGCTCCAAGCTTTCTAGCACAGAGCCCGATGCGGGGCTCGAACCCATAAAGTACGAGATCACGACCTGAGCTGAAGTCGGACGCTTAACTGACTGAGCCACCCAGGCACCCCTAAGCACACGCATTCTATAGCACAGCATTTCTGCTCCCATGAAACATAGGTGCATGCAAACGAGACATGAACAAACTGGTCATAGCAAAAGCAACAGCCTCGAACTGGAAAAAAATAAATAAATAAAAGTCCTTCAACAATGTATTGGATAAATTATGATATATTCTTACAATGTTTCCGTAAGAAATGAACAAAAACACCTACAACTATGTAGGTGAAATTCACAAATACAATGTTGAGCAAACTGAATCAGACACAGAAGAACACATATGTGTGATTTCATTTATATAGGATCCCAAAACAGGTAAAACTAGACTATGGTAATTTAGAAATCAGGATAGTAATTAACTTTGCAGGGAGGGAACATTGGGAAGTGACCCAAGTACTTATCTGGGATGCTGACAACATTACATGTCACAGTCTGAGTGGTAATTATACGGGTTTTCGCTTTGTGATAAACTGACCATAACTGTTTTGCACAACTTTATTCACATATACAGGACGAGGTATGAGAGAGTAGACCCTTCGTTTATTTATTCCTTCATCTCGTTCCTTCATTCATTCAATAAATACTTCCTGAGCACACATTTTACGACAGGCACTGCGTGATACACTGAACATGAGATCGTAAACAAGACAGACTTTGCCTGGATCTTATGTAGATCCTGGAAGCCCGTCTGTGAAGGACAGGGAAAGAGTAAGTGCAGGACGGGGTCGTATTTATTTAAGATGGAAAAGTGGAAAATGTTTACACACCTTTGGAGAGGAGCCAGTAGCCGGGCATACGTATACAATGCCTCAGATCCAAAGCTTTGAAATTAAAACTCTGTCTCTATACACCCAAATAATAATAATAATAATAATAATAATAATAATAATAATAGCTATTATTATTGTTTTAAATGTTTATTTATTTATTTTGAGAAAAGAGTGCACTCATGTGCACAAATGGGGAAGGGGCAGAGAGAGAGAGGGAGAGAGACAGAGAGAGAGAGAGAGAGAGAGAGAGAGAGAGCAAGCATGGGAGGGGCAGAGAGACAGAGGGAGAGAGAAAATCCCAAGTAGGTTCCACGCTGTCAGCACAGAGCCCAATGTGGAGCTCAAACCCACAAACTGTGAGATCATGACCTGAACCCAAACCAACAGTCGGATGCTTAACTGACTGAACCACCCAGGTGCCCCCAAATTATTATTTTTAAATGGTCGAACTCTTCCCAGGATGAACTATTTCAGTTTGTCATTTCAAAGAAGGAGAAGAAGAGGTGAGTGGAACAGGACTAGAGGAGGAAAGGGCAGGCTCAGCACTTGGGAATTTGGCAGTTTGCTCTATGACATAACCTCTCATGTAAAAGGCCAGAAGCCAAAAGAGGTTTTATTAGAATCAGAACGTTCCTCACTTAGCGCGATCAGCAGTGCTGCTTGGAACCAGGCACACTGCGAGCTGAGGTGGTGCCATGTTCTTCCCGCGTTTTGACTGCAGGTTGGGAGCAAATGGGTGTGTCTGAAAAATCCCCACACAGCCTATCTTCAGTTCTTCTCTCAGTCTCTCATTGCAGGGCTAGCCTGACACCTCACCCTTCCAGAAACAGAGGACGTCGTCCCCTTTAAAGTAATATTCCTTAAAGGTGAACAAACACAGAAATAAAAATGTTGTGGATGTTGCTTTGAGGCTGAGCGCCACGCAGAGGAAAAGAGAAAGATGGGCCCAGGGCTGGGGCCCCACTTGCCCACTAAGACCTCCGTCCCCCACACTATCCGAGGGCTTCCAGGGCCTGGCCATCTGGCAACATCAACACCAGCAGGTCCCACCCCAAGCAGCTTGTTCAAATATTCCTTCTGTCCACCCCTCCTGCTTTCTGGGGAGAGTTCTGGTGAAGCGAGCTGTCAGCACTGTTACTCTTACTGGACATCCTGCCAGGCTGGTGGCAGGTCAGCAGCCTCGTGTGGTCTCCACAGGCCTCTGCCTTACAAGGCCACCCCTCAACCAGTATATGAGCCCGTGTCCACGTCATGCTCTCAGGGTCACCGTAGGTTCTAACGATAACTAGGACTCACTCTGTTCCTGCCCACATTTGATGTTCCATGCGTGCCTTTGTGACATCAAGCATTAAAGGCCCTTGTGAAAATGCATGTGTGTTATTTGGTATGAATCACACATGGAAGCATGGTCAGTCGTGAAGATAATATCCCAATTACTATTTTGACTACTCAGTCCATCAACAAACATTTGAACTCCTACCACCAGTCCTAACAAAACTGAGCATAAGACGGATGGGTTTTGGAAGGGACAAGGAAGAGGACTGGGGGGCATCTTGGCAGTGGAGTCAGGAGTCCCCTTGGCAACACTGGAAACAGTGGGGGAGGGGATAGAACGAGTGGTCGGAAAATTAAAAACTGGTTACTAATACCTTGGGAGATCTGAAATAGAGAATCAAGCTGGGTGCATTTAGAAAAACGACATGTTGTTTGGTGCTCATTCTCTATGTTCTTCACTTGCTATAATAAAAATCACAGGATTTTATGTGAAAAGTGATTCATTCGATCTTAGTACCCATGGATTTTATGAGGATATAGTGTAAGTTTTGTGGGGTTTCTTTAACAAGCGTTAAAGGGATATGGAAAAAAATTGTAAGATGAAATACTTCACAATTAGGTCATGGCTTCTACTTTTCAGGGAAAATGTCAACCCTCTGCCTTGGTTCTTTTCCTCTGAAACAAGGCTGCTTTGCCGATTTGTATTGGAAACAGAGCTGGAGGGACGGTTCCTTTCTCTCACAATATCCTACATTGGGAAATTGAGATAAAAAGGGGACGTCTTACATGCAACGTTTTAAAACAAGTGTGCATGCACTTGCCCGCTTTTCATAAAGACATTTCTGGAAAATGCAGATCTAAGATCTGAGGTGTCCTGTGGCAAATGAGGATTCCCTCAGCCATGAATGTTGAAGTCCCATTCAAGAAAATAATTCGTGTTCATCGACTTTTTTTCTATGAAAGGTATTTAATGTTGATCTTTTCAATCGTGTCCTCGAAGAGGTAGCTGGACAGGGAGGTGGTTTCTAGCGCCTTTCTCTGCCACCAGGGGGAATTGTCTTACGGCTTCTGAGTTGTGTGAAGGGCCAGCCTACGAGGAGCAGAGAACTAATCAGTCCCCCATGACCTTGAAGAGGCACTGGCCATCTGGCCCGCTCACTCTGGAGACCTGCTTTCGTCTTCACTGGGAACGAGCCAGATTCTTCTGAATTTCAATTCCTTGTGGGTGCTGCCTTTTCCAGCCTCAGTGGGGAGATGCCCTTGTCTCGTGCAGTGAATGGCAAATAAACTGTCTCCTGTCTACTGCTCCTTATATCTCTAAAATTCCTTGGGAAAGAGAGTATCTCTAGATCGCAAACTGTTTTTTAACAGGCAGGCCGCTGAGCTGTTTAGGCCCAATATGACATTTCTCTTTTGTAGACATGACTTTCCTCGTGGGGTAATTACAGTTTTATTCAGAAGATACCAGGGTGGCCCTTTCCCTCCACTTTACCGCATTAACACGGCAGACACTGCCAATTCCGAATAGGTTCCCATTCGTGTATTTTCCCTTCTCTCAAAAAAAAAGAAAAAGTGTTGTTACAGGTAAGCTACAAGGGCATGCAACAACGCACTTCCCACTTTCTCCCACATCCGCCACCTAACCTGATGTGCCTGTGCACGCACACCCACCCATGTGCAGGCTCATACAACACTCACGTGCAGGTGTGTGCACGCGCACACACACACACACACACACACACACACACACCTTGTTGAGGAGAAGAGGAAAAAGAAGGAACAAAAGGAGAAAAGAGGAGAGATAGAGTCCATCCTGGACTGGCATTGGGTTAGATGCTGTCAGAGGCAGGAAAGAGAATGTTTGATAACAGCGACTGAGTCAGCGCATATATTTCTCCTCTAACGAGGAATCTGGAGGTAGATACTGCCTGATGTTAGTTTAGGGGCTCACTAATGTCAGGGGCGTCCCGCACGGCAGGACGGCTCCACTCATAGCTGTAGCGGGACCACATTTGTGCACGAAAACATGGGTAAGGGATCGCCCCAGCTCTGGTTTCTCCTTCCTCCCTTCTAGTTTCCTCTCATCTCTCATCAGCAAGACCTAGACTGTCTGGTCCACCCAGGTACCAAGGAGGATGGAAAGCGAGTGTCTCACCTGGGGTAGGCACGTTACTGACCTACCAGGACTTCCAGATTCCTGGTAAACTATATGGGCTCATTTATGTTGACTTCACGAGCCAATCACTGTGCGTAAGAGAAACTCTCATGTGAACTTTTGGAGTATAATCATATGCACATTTTGGAATGTCTGCCTTTTAGTTACAGGACAGGGGTCCAGAGTCAATTTGTGAAGTAACAAATGCATTTCCCTGTTTTACATAGTTGTCCATAATTAAGAATCTATGTATTTTTTTAACATTTATTTTGAGAAAGAGAGCGCAAACAGGGGAGGGACAGAGACAGAGGGAGAGAGAGAATCCCAAGCAGGCTCTGCAGAGCCCAATGTGGGTCTCTAAACTCACAAACTGCAAGATCATGGCCTGAGCCAAGATCAAAAGTCAGATGCTTAACTGATTGAGCCACCTAGGTGCCCATGAATCTATATATATTTTTAAGTTGATTTGTTTTGAGAGAGAGGGAGAGAGAGAGCAAGAGAGCGAGAGCGAGAGCAAGAGAGAGAGAGAGAGAGAGAGAGAGAGAGAGAGAGAGAGAGAGAATCCCAAACAGGCTCCTCACTGTCAGTATGGAGCCCCACACAGGTCTCGATCCCATGAACCGTGAGATCATGACCTGAGTTGAAATCAAGAGCAGGACACTTAACCAAATGAGCCACCCAGGTGCTCCAGAATCTATAGGTTTTGTGAGTACGCTAGTATTTCTGATGATTGTACAATTCCTTCCCTGGTACCAGTTGCCATTGTAAGAACTAATTTTAGTAGTAAGAAAAAAAATAAAACTAGACACATATAAAACTGAATCATTAGGGGGAAAAAAAAGACAGTTACTCAAATAAACCTAATTATTTGATAAATAGAAATATTTTTAATCTTTTGACTGTCTTGAATTTTTAATGAATGATATTTATGAATTTTCCTCTTAGGTTAAAAAAAGTATCCATTATTAAAACTGGCTTCTTAAAATAGCAGAACTATATTCAATGACTCTGAATTATAAACCTGTAGGTAAGATTGTCTATCAGCAAAGGAAAAGTCACTGAAACAGAAAAAAGAGTCTTGGTCATTTTTCGTACTATTCATTTCTTCACGAAACCAGAAAAGCTAAAAAAAATAAGCAAAATATCTCTATACAATTCTTTTCTCCAAAGATATGCTTCCCAAAAAAGAGCAACTCAAAGCTATAAATAGTCAAGTGAGGTCTGTCTTCTGTCTTGGGAAATGCACATGTACCAACTGATGTTTTCCGTGACAGCAAATGTCTCTTTTCTTTGTATCTTTTATGTTTTGCAAGCTTTTGTTTTACGTGATGGTTGGGTTGGTGGTCCCCATATCACTATAGTTAATCAGTAGTTAAATTAGAGTCAAGAGATCATATTTGTGGGGCGCCTGGGTGGCTCAGCGGGTTAAGCATCTGACTTCGGCTCAGGTCCTGATCTCGAGATTCATGAGTTTGAGCCCTGCATCGGGCACTGGGCTGACAGCTCAGAGCCTGGAGCCTGCTTCAGATTCTGTGTCTCCCTCTCTCTCTCTGCCCCTCCCCCATTCGCTCTCTTTCTCTCAAAAATAAACATTAAAAATTTTTTTTAAAGGTTTTTTCATTAAAAAGAGATTATATTTGGCAATTGACGCACTCAGAAAAGTATGTTAGGTGTACCTAACAAAGTTTAAAGTGTTCAGTTCCTACAAATTGACATTTGCTTCGCAGCCTTCTTTATCACACAATGCCTGGAGTATGTGGTAAGTGTGTTCATTGGAGCGTTCTTGAAACATAAATTAACACTATTCAAATAGACTAAATCGATAATGGCATGTATTTGCCGATTTTACTCCTTATTGAAAACCTGGTTAGTCAAAGCCAGGAGAATATGAAAGGTCATCAAAGAAAAGGCCTCTGTGAGGGGTGCCTGGTTGGTTCAGTCGGTTAAGCATCTGACTTCGGCTCAGGTCATGATATCGTGGTTCGTGTGTTTGAGCCCCGCGTCGGGCTCTGTCCTGACAGCTCAGAGCCTGCAGTCTATTTCAGATCCTGTGCCTTCCTCTCTCTCTCTCTCTCTCTGCCCCTCCCCTACTCACATTCTGGGTCTCTCTCAAAAATAAATAAACATTTTAAAAGTTTTAAGAAAAAAAAAAGAAAAATCCTCTGTGGAGATATCATGTCGATACGCACATTCATTTGCTTCTGGCCACCTAATACTTCTTATTGGTAAGTCATTAAATCTAAACCTAGAATTATTTTAACATAAGGCATGTTGAGTATATGACCTGACCATGATTATTTTCTCTAGCCATACTGTCCAGATCAGCACTTGATAGGATAGTTTTGTAAGCTGGAAGCCTTCAAATCCTTGACCTATCAGAAATGTAGATATGTCATTGTTTTCATGAATTATTACATCTTCCAAATTTTTCCCTGGCAATGAGAGAAATCATTTCTTGTGGAAATTGTCATTTTTATATGAAAACAATATCCATAACTATGAAGATGGAAAGTGAAAAAGTAAAGGCTGATCAAAGTAACTTTTATTCTAATACTCTACAATTAAAATAGGACAATTGAATCCATGAGTCCCATTCTCTCATCCTTAAAGTGGGAATGCAAATACTTTTCTCATGTATTTGTTGGATGATAGAACGAGATAGTGTAGAAAGAGTATTATGTAAATCTCTTCATAGTTCATAGTTAGCACCTCTAAACAGAACTGGATGCTGTTGGTTAAATCCAGTGGGGAGGGGCGCCTGGGTGGCGCAGTCGGTTAAGCCTCCGACTTCAGCCAGGTCATGATCTCGCGGTCCGTGAGTTCGAGCCCTGCGTCGGGCTATGGGCTGATGGCTCAGAGCCTGGAGCCTGTTTCCGATTCTGTGTCTCCCTCTCTCTCTGCCCCTCCCCCGTTCATGCTCTGTCTCTCTCTGTCCCAAAAATAAATAAACGTTGAAAAAAAAAAAATCCAGTGGGGATTACTGGGAATTTTCATTTTCTTCTTTATGGTTTTTTTTTTTTTTTTTTTTTTTTTTTTTTACAATTTATGTGTATTAGTTTTACAGTCATCAAAAGTTGACATAATCCGTTTTGAAATGCACATTAAACACAACTATATGGACAATGAAATAGAACATTGAGCCGAGAAACAAACCCATTCATTTGTAGTCAACTGGTCTTAGGCAAGTTTATCAAGAGTACACAATGGAGAAAGAGTAGTCTCTTCAACAAATCGTGTTGGTTAAACTGGATATAACATGCAAAAGAATGAAACTGGACCCTTATCTGACACCATACACGGATGTCAACTCAAAGAGGATTAAAGATTTAAACATAAGACCTGAAGAAATTCCCAGAAGAAATTATAATTTTCTAAAAGAAATTATAAATTCCTATAAAAATGTAAAATAAAACCTCCATGACAGCAGTCTTGTCAGTGATTTCTTGGATATGGTATAAAAAGTATCAGCAACCAAAGCAAAATTAGGCAAATGGGTCTGCATCAAATCAAAAAGCTTCTGCACAGGAAAGGAAATGATCATCAATGGAATGGAAACGCAACCTACAGAATAGAGGAAAATATTTGCAAAGTATATATCTGAAAAGAGATTAATCTCACAATTATATAAGGAACTTGTACAACTCAATAGGGGGAAAAAACCTCCAAATACCTCAATTAAAAAAAAATAAGCAAAGGATTTGAATAGACATTTATCCAACGAAGAAATACAAATCACTAATAGGCATATGAAAAGATGCTCATTATTACTAATCATCAGAAAAATGCAAGTCAAAACTACAGTAAGATATCATCTGATACATGTTAGGATGGCTGTTATCCGAAAAAAGATAACAGGTGTTGGCAAGGATGTGGAGAAATTGGGACCCTGTGCTTATTTGAACCGTTGGTGGGGATGTAAAATGGTGTAGTCACTGTGGAAAATGACATGGAAGTTCCTCAAAAAGTGAATAGAATTAGCATATGATCCAGCAACCTCATTTCTAAGTGTGTATCCAAAAGAATTGAAATCAAGATAGCAAAGAGATGTGCGCACCTCTATGTTGACTGAAACATTATCCACGATAGCTAAGGCATGGAAACAATCTAAAAGTCCAACAACAGTTTAATGGGCAAAGAATGTTAAGCATTCTAAGCAAAGAATGTTAAGACCCTGTTAAGCATCTGGGTCTTAACTTCGGCTCAGTTCATCATCCCAGGGTCATGGGATCAAGCCCTGCATTGGGCTCTGTGTTGAGTGTGGAGCCTGCTTGGGATTCTCTCTCTCCCCCTCTCTCTCTGCTCCTCCCTGCTTGCACACCCTAAACAAACAAACAAACAAATAAATAAATAATAAAAATTATACCTCTTTTAGCCCAAGAAAGGGAGAACAATCGTTGTTGACAATGTGAGCTCAGGAACCAAAAGCTCCAGAAAAGATGTTGAGTAAATTGTTTAACATCCTCATATGTAAAATTTATGTAGTGATAGTTTATATCATAGATAGCTATGATCATTAAATAGATTTAACCATGTCATGAGTTCTATGCTTTGTCAACACATAGTAAGTTCTCAATAAAAATTGAGTTCCTAACTGCCTCCTATGAAATTAATTTTGTTAGCCATGCTACTATCCTTCCCTGCACTCCTGAATTGTATGCACCGAAGATGAAATAGAATAACAAGTCATACGATAAACCACACAGGGAGCAGTGCTACCAGGTCAAACAGTGTGAGCACGTTGTCCTTACGAAACTCTCAGCTGTCCAGATTCCAGAGTAGTAAGGTGTCCTTTCTACTTCAAACAAACAGGTGACTCCCCACGGAAGGTTGAATGCACTTTAGATGAAGGAGTACACGGAAGTATGATCGATGAAGCATACTTCTAATCCTGAATTTGGAAGGATAAAATGGAGCTCTTTGGAAATCGCATGCTAGCTCTCCAGTTCAGAATGGGGCCCGAGCCAGTGATGGAGAATGGATTTAGTTTGATGGCCCTCTGTGTCCTACATCTTAGAAATTCTAAATGATGAGGCAAGGGAATCAACAACTGGTGAAGCTCCACCTCTGTTACACTCAATGATCCAGACCCATTATTGCATCTTTCTCAGATTTGTCTCCCAGATGCATTCTCTCCCATGTCCTAGGAGCTTAAGTCTGGTCACGGGTGAGTCCTTGGACTCATCCTCTCCTTCACCCACGCAACCTGGCCTCTAGACCAAGGTTTTCTTCTTGAGCCCTCTGTCTTTTCATGGAGATAATTAATATTGAACTGTACTTTGGTTTTTCTTCATCTCATTTAAGGAGAATTGGATTGTTCTTGTCACACTTCTTAAATTTAAACACTCTCTATGGTGATTTTAATAATCTTTTGCCGCTTGCTTGAAAGCAATTTTTAACATTCAAAGGAGAGAGAAAATGGATGTAACCGTTCTGCAAAACAGGTAAAAGTGAAGTCCTGTTATAGCTTAATTGACACCAACTAGTTAGGAAAAGGACCAAGGATTTTTTTCCCATAGCTTTGTAAGTGTTTCAGCAAAATTGACGTAAGAAGTCCTATTCAAGAATATAATTGGGATGACAAAAATCCAGGGGACTGATGACATTTTCAAGGTCATTGTAGAGGACTGAGGGAAAAGTCTGGACACCGATTCTTTGCCACCCTGTGGGATACGGATCTCTGCCAACACCTCCAGCCTACTCTTCCCTCTTCCCTTTGGACACCCCCTGCCTCCTTTCTATGATTCAAAGAAACCAGGGCACTCCCATCTCAGAGCCTTTGTAGATGCTCTCCCCTCCACCTGGGATTCTTTTTTCCAGACTCTTCACATCTTTTCATGCTGTGGGTCTCCTCTCTAATCTCACTTCTGCAGAGGCCTTAAACTGTCTGTCTTTCCAAGCAGCCCTCAGCCAGTACCAGTATTCTCTCTCAGCTCTCCTTGGACATTATCTTCACATCTTTGGCCAACAAATGTTAATACAGTATATATTTATTCTCAATTCTGTAATTACGATTGTGTGCCGCTTCTCTTCTTGTCCTTGAGTCAACTTTCCATGAAGTGTCTTTATTGTCCTCCCATGTTTCAGCACCTAGATAGTACCGAGCCACAGATAGTACTAATAAATATTTGCAAAATGGATAAATAAATGAATAACGAAATGAACTCTATGTTCATTGACTACTGATGATTCAGAACCAGCAATTGAAGTGCCCTTATAGGCAAACCTGACGACGTGTCTGGTGACATTCACACGCCATAATATTTTAAGCAAAATAATTTGAGACTGATGCCATCGTTGGATGATTTATTTCTTCACGTATGTTCAAAATTCATTTCTTCACATATGTACCTTCCGTCTGTCTCTGAACCACACACAGTATTTTCAGAGTTATTCACTGTCCAAGTTCCCTTCAAGGGGAGTAGCCTGGGCAGCGTTGTAGAGAAGTTAAGAGGATTTATAACCTGAAGTCTGAAAGCCCACCTTCCTGGTCAGATCCCATGTTGGACTGTCATGAACACCATCCACATCTTTTTTCTGGCTTTATATCTATAGAGATTTGGGGACTGGAATATCTGAGCTTCTCAGGATCCTCACTCAGCAACGGACAGGACTATAAGGACACATTCCATCTGCTGACGTCTTTCTCAGGCAGACCAGAGTTGGGGCATGCCTGTCTCCCCTCAGGGACTTGACATATGGGTCATCTCCAGTGAGCATCTAACAAAGGGTCTTATCACCAGTGCTGACAAGCCTCAAGAGACAGCATTCCAGGCCATGGCTCTGCGTGTGGTAAGTATCTCTTCTGCCCTTTCGGGGTTAGATTACCTTGTGTGTACTTTCTGTGTTTGTAGCTAGCCGCTTGTCCCCAAACATTCTGGTCTGATGGTATTTACATTCAGAACTCATATTACATATTTAGGGTGAAAATCATGATTACCAACAGAGTAAAAGAATGTAAAACTGCAATTTATGTATGTATATACACATACTACATAGATATCTGTGCCTGCAAATATGTATAAAAAATGTTAGGAAAAATATTTTCTTGCATACCAGTGAAAAATTTAGATTGATTTAATATTCAGTAGTCTCACTATTTGGCTCATTTTAATTTCCAAAACAAAGTTCAGAGCTTTCTAGAATTTCAGCGGTTGGGGTCAGAGAGCACAGTCCCTGGGACTCTTTCACCTAGGTTTAGATCCCAGGCCTCTCTCTTCTGGACTATGATCTTGGGCAAGCATTTTATCTTCTCTGAGCCTGAGTTTCTTTTTCTTTAAACTGGGGATAATGACAGCACCTACCTCATATGTTTGCTTTAAGATTTAAATAAGTTCGGGGCGCCTGGGTGGCGCAGTCGGTTAAGCGTCCGACTTCAGCCAGGTCACGATCTCGCGGTCCGTGAGTTCGAGCCCCGCGTCAGGCTCTGGGCTGATGGCTCAGACCCTGGAGCCTGTTTCCGATTCTGTGTCTCCCTCTCTCTCTGCCCCTCCCCCGTTCATGCTCTGTCTCTCTCTGTCCCAAAAATAAATAAACGTTGAAAAAAAAAAAATTAAAAAAAAAAAAAAGATTTAAATAAGTTAATGGTTGTAAATTTAGTAGTTTGTAGCATCTAACAAACTTAACAGGTGAATTTGATAAGTAGATAAGATGCCGTGTTTCTCAAATTGGCGACTCTTAGCCTTGTGCACACAACAATGTGCCATGGGTTACTCAGCACCACAGGACGCACTCCAGAATCCACCTGTGGCACCTATCGTAGTCAAGGATGAGTAACAGAAAAAAAACTTTATTTTAAATAAACACAGATGTAGTATGGAGCAGACATCTGAAGATAGAATATGCGCTTTGCAGACATTTATTTTTCACAGGGATCGTATATCGCAAGGCACTCCATTCCTGTCCACTGTTTCTTTCACGCCTTCCCCTCAATCGTCTAATTCTAACCAGACTCTCAGTTTTCTGGGACATCCCATACTTCCCTCTGCCACTGGTGACCATTCCATGCAACATGGCTGCCCGTGGGAATCCAGCCAAGCTTCGTGAATCACAAAGCATTGCACTTTCTGCGGGGATTCTCTTAAATTTGCTCCTGAATGTAATTTCCCTGCCACAAATGGCCAGTACACTACGTGACTGTTTCGTGGCAGCTGACACATCCTGAATAATCATGTCTGATGTGTGTGAGCACTCCCTTTCCCCTCGGTTGACTGTAAGAAACTTGAGTTCAGTTAGGATTCCCTTCATTGTGCATCTGCCCCTCCCCCCAGGGTGCAGGGCACAGAGCCTCTCCTTCACTAAGTGTTTGTTGAGGTGACTAGACCCCATGTTTCCATCAGGAAACGCCTGCCACAGGCAGTTGGAAATCATTCACCTCCTGTCACAGTGACATCAATGGGAAGATAACGACCTCAAATGGGTTATTGACTACAGTTCCAGGAAAGTACCAAGAATAAAGGTTCTAATTAATCATCCAGCCACAAACTCCTAACTTGCGGGTGGGCCCAATCTGCTTTCCCCCAGGAGGCCTATTAGCTTGGCTCAGCGTCCTCAAATAGGAGTAGTTCCAGAAGGTGAGCAACTTCTTTAATGAGCAACCTGTTTGCAACAAGACCTAATTCACACCTCAGCGTGAAAAGGAAAACTAAACAGTCTTCCTGAGGTATGAAATGACAGGCAATTTCTTATCTACTCCTGCCCTCGAAGATTCTACTAGCCTCATTTTTGTTTTGCTGACTTTTTTTGGAGACAGTTGATGTGAAGTTTTATAGGAAACAATATTAAGAACATCAACTATTTTTTTTCAAAATATTTCCTGAGTACCCACTATGTACCAAAACATCAAGATGGAGCTTACTCGCAGCCAACAGTGAAATTTGGACAACTAAAGAGGAAATTAAATACAGGCTAATATGAGACTGGAAGTACAGTTTGCTAGACGAATATATAGGAACCACGTTCAATAGGATTTGCTTGTAGGGGATAAGGGAAATCAAGGAAAAAGCCCAGCCTTTTGTCCTGATTACTCAAGGGATACTAGAAGACAAGTAGGTTCGTCCAGGGTAAGGTTGAGAATGACAATGGAAACTTTGATGTTGAACAGGTTAAGGATGAAAGGTCATCAGGACATTCAACCTGAAATGAACAACGAAAGGCTGAAATATCAGCTCAGGAATTCACGAAAGATCCAGATAAAGGCACATGTTTCTTAGATACAAAATAAGTACTGGTGATTGGAACAACAGGAATGCTCCAGACCAATAGAAGATGCCTCTAGAGCAAACAGAGTAAAGAACAAGCCCAAGAGATGGGAGGGAAACCAGTAGTGATGTTATGGAAGTTGAGGAAGGAGAGTCAAGGAGAAGGGACTGGTTGTAACCAGGAAGGAGGTAACCACTGAGCAACCAGGAAGGATGGGTACTGTAAGGGGTCACTGGATCTAGCCAAAAGAATCCTAGGGTGACCTGAAAGGTGTAGTATAGAGAAGAGATAGGGACAAAAGCCCATAAGAAGTGGGTGGAGACTGATAAAACACATGCAAAACAGACGAGTGTCTACTGCCCTTCTCTGAAGCCTGATGGTAGAGAAAGAGCACTTGTCATACCAGAGGGAGACTTTAGCACAAGAAAGGGTTTTAAAACGACATTTGGGCCTTGAATAAATTAATAGACTTCCAAAAAAAAAACAGCCAGTAGTAAGGAAAAGAGAAAGAAGAAGCAATGCATAAAGGAAAGGGGAAGGAACTGGTTTTGAAGTTTCAGTATTTAGTTAGTCCAATATTTAGGTCATTGAATCAGCAGAACTTAGTTAACCAAGTACATCGGCCCACAGAGAACTAAAACACCAAATCACGAGAGTGGACAGGTTCATCAAACTCATTCCTTATCCTACCAATATATAACTTTTGATGGATTCAGAATTCCAGAGGTTCCATATAGGTTCTGGACCTGACTCTGGTCCACAGAGAGGCCTTGGAGGAAGTACTTCTATCCTCTGAGGGTTTCCTCACTGGAAATATGACAGGTTGGACCAGCTGCTCTACAAGGTTCTCCCTATGGGGCTCCTTCGCATGTGAAGTGTAACCTAAGAAGGTTCTCTGCAAGCCCCTCCATGCTCCTTTCCTTCCTTTCACTCTTTTTGAGCAGATGTGGGATGCTGGCTGCTGAGCTGGAAATCCCCCAAAATCTAGAAGAGTGGATACTCTTTTCCACACTTGCTTCCTCAAGATAGGTGGGGATTTGTGGCCTTTTGGGGAGTTCAGAATGTTGGGTGCTTTTTTGCTAATGTTGACCCACTGGGTGAAAAAGCTACTCCCTTTTCATCATCCAAATTTCTTTCTTAATGTAAGCCATTTCACTTCAACTAGGCAAGAAGTGTCTCTGTTCCTCCTCATTTATTATTTCCTTCTGAGGGTCCTGGTTGTAGCTATTTTTAATGCCCAAATCATGCTACCAGAGACCTCAATGAACTGGTTGTTCACAACTGTTCCACTCAGTACCCCCCCCCCCCCCCGTTTCAAACTGTTCTCCTTCTGCAGAGAGCTCCATACATGCCCAACAACTAGTGGTCAGGAAGTTTTTATTTTAGCTACCTCATTACACCACAAGGTCACTCCTGTAACCACTGTGCTTCCCGCCATCTTTGCTCTGTTGTAAATACCATTTCACAAGATTGTGTCAATCCTGGAGGAGGGTGGGGGCCAAAGTGAAGGACTAAGCTGAGAGTAACTCACTTTTGCCACTAGAGGTGGCCGTTCTGGGACTTGCAGAAGCCTGACCTCAGATTCAATCCTATACTGTTTCTGGGATTCATTCTCATGGAAAGAGAGAGTTCACCACATGCTCCTATCACCACTGCTTGGAGTCTTCCAAAGTTCTCCATGCCTAGAATCTGACAAGATCTCTGACTCTGAAGAATAATTTTTATGTCTTCTAGTGTAAGTTCTGCCTTCTTGAATCCCCATTTCCTACCCCAGGATTAATCTGTATCTTAACTAATTGGCAATAAAAGCCCAATACTCTCAGAAGATGTGTACCCTGCATTCCATGGCCCCCAAAAGACCATCCCAATAGTAGCCCAACATTTCTGAGTATGACGGACACCTGCCAGCTTTTAATGATATTTCCATTCTCAGGTGCAACTGTTTTCTTCAACTGCTGTTCTAGTCTAGATGAATGGTTCTTGATCTAGACTATGTGGGAGTATCAGTTGTGGGTCTTTGAAAGGCAGGTGACTCTGGACGTACCCACTGCTCTGGACTGAATTGTGTCTCCCGAAATTTATACACTGAAGCCCTAACCCTTGAAGTGACTCTATCTAGAGATAAGGCTTTTAGGAGGTAACTAAAGTACTGAATGAGGTTATACAGGTAGGACCCTAATTAAATAGAATTGTTGGCCTTACAAGAGGATGGTCTCTCTCTCTCCCTCTCCCTCTCTCTCCCCTAGTGAGGACAATGAGAAGGTGGCTGTCTCCAAGTCAGGAAGAGGGTCTCACCAGAACCCAACCATGCTGGCACTCTGGTCTGAGGACTTGTAGCCTTCTGAACTCAGAAAGTAATTATAATTGTTCGTTAAGTCACCGTGACATGGTATTTCATCATGGCAGCCTTAGCGCCCGGCATCTCTAGGGAGCAGTGCTAGGATAGGTGAGTCACCTCTGCAACCAGACCTGTTGACCACTGGTGTAGCCAGCACCTAGGCCTATTTTACTAGAGGACTTGTGCCTCCAATAGGAAGGAAAGTCACTTCTTCCCTGAACTTTTGCTTCATTTTCAGACTTTTCCATAGCTAGCTGAGGGCTTGTATAACTTTCTTTTCCAAACGTCACTAAACTTAGGTTTTCTATCTTATCGACATCTCACTAGGATTTTCTTCTAGTAATGCATAAGGGATTATTGGGCACAGCCATTTTTTTTTTTTTTTTCCCTCCAGATCATACATCTAGCTCACCTCTCTCTTGGCTTTCTTTTATGACAGGATTTCTTGACCTCTTTAGCTCAGGGACCCTCTTAGAGAATATGAGGAAAGACAGTACTACTTTCCCTGAAAAACATACCCACGTGCATGCCTACAAACTGCATATGATTGGGGGTTCCAGAGATCATAGTTCCCCCAAGGCAAAGTTACGTCTGAAGAGTCATGATCTAAGCCTCTGTTCAAAGCCTGATCTTCCAATAAATAACATCACTGAGGGCAGAATCTCAGGCCACACCCAGGACCCACTGTACCAGAATCTGCACCTGAACAGGACCCCATGTGACTGTAATCACACAGAAACTTGGGAGGCACTGTACAGCAAGTTTTGCTAGAAACAATTAATGTATACACATAATATAAGCACACTGAGTTATTATAATTTTGTCTTATCTACCAGAGAATGACAATAATTAACCAATTCCCACTCGGAGGGTTTTTCCAGAGGGAACAGAGAAATGAGAACAGACTATGTTACCAGTCATTTGCCACTGGGCAACAGAGGTGGGATTCTTTATTCACACACCCTTTCCGACCTGGCCCCCTCTGTCCCCTCATTTCCATGTTTATGTTATGGATATCGCTATGGGGTGTCATTTCCTGATAAAAATATCCCTGATGCTCAGATAAGAGGGGCGCCATTAAGGTTACCAAAATAACTCTTTACTGCTCTTTGAATTTCAAGCACTAAATCAGATGGAGAAAAACTGATTTCTCAAAACACTTCCATATGTTCTGACAATAGGATCCCATTGTATCATTTACAAACTTCACATACCAAATTCAAAACTGTTTTTACTTCATCTTCTTAGTGTGAAATCACCCCTAGAGTCTGACCTTCTACGAATGCGGCCACAGCTGACACATGAATCTCGTTACAGTGAGCGATGAGGGAGCCTCTTCTCTGCTCCCTGAGCGATGGAAACGTACAGCTGTCTCTTGTACATATTTTAATTAGAGATTTTTACTCCTCTGTGCCCTGAGGCTTTTTGTGAAGGGCATATTTCCTAAGTCTCATGATAAAAATAATGATATTTCATGGTGCAAATTCATGCCACACAACACAGGTGCCGGACTTTTTCCACTTGGGTTTCTGTCATGGCTGAAGGATGTCAAAGTTTGTTGTCAAGGCTGAAAGTTAGGGAGAAGAGCCGATGAAAGGAAATGAAAAGAAGCAGGGTGCATGTGTAATTTCAGAAATGCTGCCATGACCTCTAACTCCCAGTCTTTCTTTTTAGCTCTACCTAAAGGCAGCACGGAAGAATCTGGTCCATGTAGGGCTGGCTACCAGTGTTGGGGTCCATACATCTACGTAGGTGGATTCCATGATTTTATGGCGTGAAGTCCCCTCGGCAAGAGGATATTGTGTGTAGAATCCATCTTGCTTCCCTCTGTTCCACTCTCCTTCTCTGAAAGGACATTCCATGAACACTCTCTTCCCAGGACACTGCCATCCGTCCACGTACAAAAACCTCAATTCTCTGCCTGTAACTGAGTCTTCTCCCACTCATTTTGAGTGGTCCCTATCTAAAACCACCCCCAAATCCTTTACATGCTCCCACAGGTGCGTGCGCACGTGCACATACACACACACTTTCAAACACTCAAAAACATATTCAAATACTACGAGGAAATGCTTAATGCTTATACTAAGCTTCAGAAGTGAGTAGAAAGCCTACATGTTATTTTTTGTACAGCAGGGGGTGGGAAAGGGAGAGACATAGGAATCAGGATTTTTTTTTTTAAACATTTATTTATTATTGAGAGACAGTGAGAGAGCATGAGCACAGGTGGGGCAGAGAGAGGAGGAGACACAGACTCCAAAGCAGGCTCCAGGCTCTGAGCCATCAGCACAGAGCCCAACGTGGGGCTAGAACCCACAAACTGCAAGACCATGGCCTGAGCCGAAGTCAGATGCTTAACCTACTGAGCCACCTAGGTGACCCTCAGGATGTGTTTTCAACCTGGAGAGATGCCGAGTCACTCTCTGCCTCAGATTCCTGGTCGAGATCTTCACTTCTGACAGAGCATTGGCCCTCAATCATGGAATTCCCATACACCCCCCAAACTGTGTGACTATGGGCAGGTTTATAGTGTTCAACTCTTATACATTATGCATAAACTTTGAGGATATAGCTCTGTCTTGAAATACCTGTTTTAAAAATGTGACTTTTTCAATGGTATTGTTGGGTTGTAATACTCAGAGTAATTGATGCTGGATACTGAAGCAAATGTCCTTCAGATCTTGGGGGATGAACCCCGATGCACATCTGTTTCTCTCTAACATGCACATCCAACAATATTGGGAGGCTTTTTCTCAGATTCAAACTCACCAGCCCAGGCTGCTTCCTCTGGTGACCCCTCCATCTTCAACATGAGCCTGCCACGGTCAGCACCCAAGGAGAAGAGACCATGGAGCGTCATGAGGGTGGCTTCATGGCCAGGCCAAGGAATTATCTACATCACTACCACCCTTGTCCCATTGGTGGGACTCAGGATTGGCCCCAACCAAACCACAAGGCAAACTGAGAAACACAGTCTTCTTACATGGCCAACGAGAGGGAAATGCATGAGGCTTCCCCTTGGGCATGCATGCCTTCCCTCTGCATCACTGCTTGTTGTCACATGGTGTCCAGGGACTCTCCTTGAATTGACCTTGTTTCTCAACTAAGCATTATAAAAAACTGTCTGTAGATTTCATGAAAAGCAAACACACAAATAATCCCCCAACATATGTGCTATGGTTTCACATTTTCCTTGCTATTATGTACAGGATTCGGTTTTGCTAAAACAAAAGCAAAACATGGCAAGAGAGAGAGAGAGAGAGAGAGAGAGAGAGAGAGAGAGAGAGAGAGAAAGAGAAGTCCTTCTCTAAAGGAGGTTTTACAAGAATATTTTAAAACCTATCTTTCTTGATAATCCCTAGAAGCTCCAAACAGCAAAGTCTGCATTTCACCTTTTGTCCAAATTTTAATTTTAACCACATTCTATTCACCTCCCCCAACCCCACACTCTCTCTGCTCTCCTACCAGGGACACTAAGTCCTCCCCAGCCAGCGGCCCTATTGTATACTAAAATCAAATTTAATTACAACAATTTAATGCTGAAAAAAATGAATCTGTAAAAACAAAATTGAGTACAGAAGTGACCTTGAATACACTTGTTTTAAGTCCATGTGAAAAAAGGAATTTTTAATAAATGGTGTAAGTACAAATAGTTATCTGTTCAAGAAAAGAATAGCTTTCAGGGCGCCTGGGTGGCTCAGTCAGTTAAGCGTCTGACTCGGCACAGGCCATGATCTCATGGTTCCTGGGTTCAAGCCCCACGTCAGGCTCTGTACTGACAGCTCAGAGCCTGGAGTCTGCTTCGGATTCTGTGTCTCCCTGTCTCTCTGCCCCTCCCCAACTTGTGCTCCATCTTTTTCTGTCTCTCAAAAATAAATAAATGTTAAAAAAAATTAAAAGAAAAAAGAAAGAAAAGCATAGCTTCCTCTCACTACATCACAGTAAAATTTCAGATAAAAATGTATCATCTTAAAAAGTGACATTCTAAAAATCCTACAAAAAGATCACAGATAAATTATTTGTAATATCAGAATAAAGAAGGCTTTTAAAAGCAGCACACAAAATCCATAGGCCATATTAATAAATTTAGAATTATAAATGTAAAGCTCCTGTATTATAAAGATATAGAAAATCGCTTGCTAATCATTCACTTCCAGTGATTTAACATTTTACAATTTTAAAAATTCCATACCAAAAAGAGAAGTGAGATATTTCACTTTCCATTTCAAACTTTTTCTATGTTCTGTAATTTCTGAGAGATAAACCGGGAATATATTTGAGGACACAATTTAATTTTCTCAAATTACAAAAAAAAATGTATAATAAGTGGTCCAATATAGGCAAAGATAATAAATGGCCAATGAAAAGATGGCAAAGTGCATTGATGGACATTTACAAAAAAAGCCAACCCATCACCAGTAACTGTCAAAACATTTTTAATTCAAAATTAAAGATATGCAATTCAAAAATACTCTGTTCTTACCTTTTTTTCCTGGGGAAAAACGTCTCAAGAAACTGCTCAAAGTTTACATTAAAAAGAACTTGTGGGGAAAGACTGACATTCACTTTTCACTTCAGGTTTTTTTTATGTTTTGTCATTTGCAACTTTGAACATTTCTTATTTAGTTATAATTATGAAAAACCATTATGTTTGTGGTTGTCAGGATGAGACTTGGAATTAATAGAATATTCTAGAAGATTCTAGAAGTTAGAATCTTCACCTGAGGTATGTAAAAAGATAGAAACTTAATGACCCATCCAAATTCTTCCCAATCGTATTTTACTGCAAATCCATTAAAATACCATGTACTATACTGGCCTTCATGGGCACAAGCTCTAATTTATGACAGCACCATCACCTCCTTGGTCATTTTCAAAACTGTCCCCCGACATCCACGCCCTTTGCAGTGTGACACTGCAGCTACTCTCATCAAGAGGATGAGCCTGTTTCTCCATCTCCGAAGCTGTCAGAGCCCAGAAGGGTGTGTGGGGGAAATACAACCTTCTGTCAGTCCCCAGCCTGGAGTCCCGGAACCGTTGCTGCTCACGTTTCCACTCTGGACACTCCCACGAGAGCAAGCCTGCAGTGACAGAACCGTAATTCAACAACTTGTCGTTACTCATCTCCTATGTAAAGGTATTTAAAAGGCTGATGGGAGTCCGGAGATGAAACACCTGCCCATGTGGGTCTTCCAATCAATGGCAGAAGACAGGCTCATGCAACCTCTAGCCATGCTTCAAATTTGAGCCCAATTCGCTTCCTTCTTGAAGCAACCTTCCTCAAGTCCACACATGTTTACTCTCTGGGCCTGTCATGGGCTCAGTGATGCTCCCTCAAAATTCCCATGTTAAAGTCCTAATGCCCAGTGCTCAGAGGGTGACTGTATTTGGACGTGAGGTGTTCAGGAGGTAATTAAGTTAAACTGGGATCAGGAGGGTGCCCCAATCCAATATGACTGGTGTCCTTATAAGAAGAGGAGCTCAGGACACAGACACACACAGAGGAATGACCATGTGAGGGCACAGGGAGAAGAAGGCTGTCTATACCCCAAGGAGAACAGCCTTAGGAGAGAGAAACCAGTCTTGCCAACACCTTGATCTTGGACTTCTAGCTTCTCCAGAACTGTGAGGAACAGACTTCTATTGGTTAAGACCCCAGTCGACGGTATCAGTTACCTTGTGTGTGCTTCAGCATTTTCCTCACTGTATCGTGGGCACGCGTGGAATCTTGAGTCTCCCCACTAGACAGCAAGGTGCCAAGAGAGATTTTATCCCATACAGTTTTGTTTCTATTCGATGGAGAGGACCCATCCGCTGGAAACCTGGAGCCACCGTGTGGACACCCCAGTCCCATTCTGTGCCGACGTTCACGCATTCACTGCTGTTCCTTACAGTTCTTGGTCCCCCTGGGGTCTAGTGTCTGGTATTTGAGCACCTGCGGTTCTTCTCTGACTCCCCCTCTTACGCCCAGGTCAGTGGTCAATGCCTGGCAGGCTCTCAACAACAGAATTGTCAGGGGAACAGAAGCCTGGGAAATGAGGATTTCCAAAGCAAGGAGATGGTGAGGCAGAGTTCTCTCTTTCCTGTACAACTAGGCTAAGGAATGGATTTTGTACGTCATAGATTTAGTTCAGATAACTGGGAAATCACACAGACCTAGGAAGCACCTTGTCCGGTTAGGTGATAACCTGGGATGATTCCTGCGTATCTGCACATTAGACCTAATACAGAGCCTGAAACAGGCCATGACAGTGAGGGTAATACCCCGTAAAGCCTGGAGCTACTCATACCTCCTGGAGTTGCTGATTCTGCACACCTCTGGTCCGTGTCTGTCTGCCGGTCAGACACGGAAGGGGACAATGACTGTATTCAATGCCGCCATCACACGTCAGCAACTTGTCAGAGGGATGACCCTCTGTTTGGAAGCAAGAAGACGGCGAGAACCTCGACTGGCTCTATGAAATGTGAAGTGTGGTGTCGATCTTTGGCTCATAACTATGTTCTGGAAAAGGCAAAAACAAACTTATTGAAAACATAAAGCCACAAATGGTTACGTATCTGAGTAAAAGTTCTCCAACAGTTAGCGAAGATACACATCAGACTGGCGAACATGTGATTGTCTTTTTTTTGTCTGAGGTAATCTTTAGAGAGAATTTTGAAGACCATTTAACCAGGCAGAGCCCCCAGGCCCCCACAAAGTTTTTTCTGAACCCAGGTCTCCTCTCATCCCACGTATGCTTACGAGTCAGCCTGCATTTTTCCTTCTTGTTCTTATCATTTCCTTCCCACGTTGCCTACTGTTTTTCCTCTCCTATTTGCAGTAACACCCCGAGTGTCTGCACGTACTCATTCCACGCCCACTGTCCCTGTCTTCCCTGGGAGGGTCACCTGTCACCTCTGAATTTCTTATCGTTTCCTGCGTTCAGGCAACCCAGCAGAAGGTGTTTCATAGAGTAGGAGGAGCATGGTTATTCAACAGTGAGGCATCGGGAGACATGAAAACTGGGCTCTGTACGCCAATTTTAGTACAGAAAGATCGATTATACCCTTGACAATGAAGAATGATGATTTACTGTATTCTGCTACTCACGAATGCATTGCAGACCGAGAGCTGGAGGGAGACGGTGGGAAATTAACGTAAATCGAGGTTTTGTACATTGTCTATAGTTTGGAAAGGAGCAGTCTTTGGAAGAGCAAGTCATAAAGCACTATTACCAGATGTTTTTTTGGCAGACTTTAATTATCTCCTGCTCCCTGTCTTTTTAATGATATCCGCTGGAGACAGCGACTAATTCATGCTTCCCTGCTTTGTTATCCAGTGGAGGGGACATGCCCCTGGGATTTCAAGTCCTCCTTATGTGACTGCTATTCCCCATCAGTCTGCCTCATCAAACGGTTACAAAACACCATCAGCAACTCTAGCAAATGGGCCAAGGGCTGGGAAGTAAAAGTGGGCAAAAACATCCTACGTGGGGACCAAAAGGTAAAAACTGTGACGACGTTAATTCGTCCAGATCAACACCACAAAACAGAATAGGGCACCGCGCACAGAGCTAAGAATTTGCATTCTTCAAACACCGTGATGACTCAGCTCAACTTAAGAAATATTGAGGATTCGGAACACGTCTCCTCTCAGAACTCCCTTCCCATCTGGAAACACTGTTCTTATTAACCAGCTGACCACAAAGCTTGCTTCTGGAAATAGCAAGGGAAATGAGAACACAGTCTTCATAGAATATGCCAAGTTAAAAAACAAAAAACAAAAAACAACTGACTCTGCACAGAAAAAAAAATCCTCTCATTTCGGTCATGGCTTTTCTCGCAGCGTAATAGTGAGAAATTAGGTGGAAAGTAGATACAAGACTATCAAGCAATTTCTCTAATTGCAGACAAAGATGCCACATACGGGTTCCCAGATTTAAAACTCTTTCCTCACATTCTAATCTTTTCTAAACTTTGGCTCCATCCCAGTGTATTTCCAAATTCCCGGGTTTCTGCCAGCCCTTTCAAGGATTATTTTTAAGAGGATTCTGGCCTTTCTGTGCTCAATGAATCAGAGCCAAACTACCAGGAAAGTGGCAAGGGATGTTCCCGCTGACAACGATTCCTTTTAGGATTGCGCTGAAAGCTTTACTGAGTCTCCGAAGAGGGTGGGAAAATGATCTGTGTTGATTCTTATAAAAATGTTTGCAAAGAAAATGTCGTTTCGTGGAGCTGATCTATAGTATGTAAATGCATGTCTTCCCAGAACGTGTGGACAGTTTATTTTGTTAAGTAAAATAAATATGTCTTCCAAAGTATTGTTTCAACTGTTAAGCTGTTTAACCAAGCTTTTCATTCTTAATAGCATGAGCATCAATATAGTCCTTTTCAACAAGTGCTCAAAATTCAATTTAAGGTGATCTGAATTAGTGAGGATTTACTACATGTATTCATTTCTCATCTTAAAAGATTAAAATGAGGGGCGCCTGGGTGGCTCAGTCGGTTAAGCATCCGACTTCGGCTCAGGTCATGATCTGGCGGTCTGTGAGTTCGAGCCCCGCGTCGGGCTCTGTGCTGACGGCTCAGAGCCTGGAGCCTGTTTCAGATTCTGTGTCTCCCTCTCTCTCTGGCCCTCCCCTGTTCATGCTCTGTCTCTCTCTGTCTCAAAAATAAATAAATATTAAAAAAAATTTTTTTAAAAAGATTAAAATGATTTATTAAAAATAAGATACTTGGAAGCCAAATGTGCCTTAGAAAATTGAACAATCATCACATGTCTGTTCTTTTTGTTTTTTAAGGGAAGAAAATCAGCAAGGATATAAAATTTTAAATTGGAGGCTCACTTGTGACCACACAGAGAAGCAGAATATTTTTTAAGGAGGTTATTAAGGCATGAATCACTTTTATGAGGACATATCAGACGGTGCCACATGCAGAGGCAATTCGACCAAGTTATCTGTGAACTGTCAATCACCTCTGTGATGCTGATCGACCTTCCCTCCCCTGACCTTCACAACCACAGTCAGCTAGACAAGAAAGATTGCCATATCTGAACACATATAATCACAGCCTCGGTTCTTTATGATTTAGAAACAGAGTTTCTAGTTTAAGACATCATGAAGTTTAACCAGGACATTACTTCCTATTTGTCTGACCTGAAAAGGATCGTTACAAATGTAAATCACCAAATTCCCTAGACTCTACCAGACTTGTCCAAATATCTAACTTATTATTTTCTCATAGAATAAATACTCCATCGCTTGCAGTTTATACATTAAGCAAAATAATGTGATTCATGCAGATACCAGTAGGGGGTATTTTTTTTCCCAATTTTTATTGCACAGTTGCTATTAGGACAATAATTGGAATGCAATTATTTAAAATCACTTGCAGTAGTTACACCAAAGAAACTGTCCCCAGTGCACTGTCCCCACTTGGCATTTAAAAATCAGCTGAAAGAGTTGGGCATGCTTCGCATTTGTTGAGGGAAGTCACCTTCAAATATATTTCAGGTTCCAAGTCCACAGGCACCTAAAGGAGCAGTTGGGCCTTTTTGCACACAGAGGTGGAAGAGTGGCATCCCGGACAAGAGCTACTAAAAGGCCTGATAAAGCAGAAAGTACATAGCATAGAAATGTTTTCTTTCATTGGGTGTCTTCAAGGAAAGGACAATGTGTGTAGGATGACAAGAACCTGATGAAGACAAGAGCAGCTGAAGTCTCAACCAAGGGATTTCCTGCAGGAAGACCCTAAGACTCTAAAATTCCATGACCATCTGTAGCGTTTTGTTCCAGAGGGACCATCTGGATTCATGGCGAAAGCACGGAAGGAGAATCGGCACACCTAGGCTTCCGACTGACATTTAAGTTCCCTGAATGTCAACTTGCCCTCGGGTCTAAAATGGAGAAAATAAAATCTGCTGCTCTTTCCCTTTCTAACACATCATTTATAGAAAGACTCTGAACTCTTAAGATCAACTCCTGTAGTCTAGAAGTCTAAGAAAGTATCACAATCATACAAAATGTCAACTTGTAGGTTCTTCAAAGAGTGTTCTCCAAAGGAGTTCAGAATAAAAACCAGAAATGGTCTATCGAAGTACTTTACAAACCAAATTGAGTTTCCAGATTCATCTGTGTCTTCATCCAAAGAGATGCAAATAAACTTGGTATGCTCTAATAAGCAATTAATATAAAAATTATTTCCTTTCCTTCTGCCCAGTACTGACTATGGTGCGCTCAGCAGTAAAACCAATATCCAATTCATAGACTTCCAACTGGACCATTTTATAATTAGCAGACTATAAGCCCAGAAAATTACTGCCAGAAACATCAAGTATTAGACAAAGAGGCTGGCTGACTACAGGGAGAGGTTTTTATTTCCCCTAAGGAAAAAATTTCTACTTATAAATTGGTTTTTCCAAAAATTACCAAAATGAAAAAAATACAATTACACTCTTTTTTCCTAAATTGATTTATGACTAGGTTAGCTAAATATAGAATCTTTTGAAAAAAGAAAGATTTTTACAAATGTTAAAATTAACCTTTGTGTTTTAAGAGTTCACTGTTTGACCAAAGTTATCATGAAATGTAGTCATTTTAAGTGCCTCAGGAAAAACTGAAAATGTAGATTAATGGTAGAGATAGAATCTGCAGAGAACCCCTGCCTGGTTAACTCCAGGCTATGGGAAGAAAAGCAGTGATTTCTTTCCATTCTCCTTGATTTTCCTTTGCTCTGTGTTTTTTTTTTTTTCTAAGTTTTCTAAGTTTTAGCACATTCCCTTGGGTATCCAAAATTCTAAATCTGTTACCTGACTCCCATCCTTTCAGTGTGATGCCTATTTATCCAAACTAGAAATGTCCAAATAGGGGGTGCCTGGGTGGCTCAGTCGGTTAAGCATCCAACTTTGGCTCAGGTCATGATTCCATGGCTCGTGAGTTTGAGCCCCACGTCGGGCTCTGTGCTGGCTGCTCAGAGCCTGGTGCCTGCCTCAGATTCTGGGTCTCCTTCTCTCTCTGCCCCACCCCTGTTTGCACTCTGTCTCTCTCTGTCTCTCAAAAATGAATAAACGTTAAAAATTTTTTTAAAAAGAAAGAAAGAAGTGTCCAAATAGGATCTGACTCCTTTGGTTCACTAAGAAGAAAAGAAAAGAAAAGAAAAGAAAAGAAAAGAAAAGAAAAGAAAAGAAAAGAAAAGAAAAGAAGAGAAGACAAACCCTTACATTTCTTGTGATCCAGTCTTTCAGAGTAACATTTAATAACAGAAGCAAGTTCCAGTAAATACCCAAACTACTTTATATTAAACCAGTTCTAGGCAAAGGAGTGTACCTTCCCCGTGCTTAAGGCTGCTCACCTCAAATACCCCAGAGACAGAAGTCATTCTCTTGACTTTTCCTCTTGAAACGTGTTGAAAAATTCCCAGACCATCATCAGCCTCTCTCTATTCCTTGCTATCATCCCTTCCCATCACCTCTCCATCTTTCTGGCTCACTCCAAAATTCAGTGAAGACTTTAATGCTAGGCTCATACTCATTTTTTTCTTCCCTAAGTACAACTATCTTCCTGGGTAACTTCAGTGCAATCTGGAAAGCCCATCCAACGTGCCCCCTCAAAGGTTTTCTCACGTTTTGGATCCATTCAACTTCCTTCCCGTTTTACCACAGTGGTTGGTTCCCATGGTAATATCCTGGATCTTGTTAACATTGGAAATTCTTCACATCTGAACATAGGAACTTCAAGGTATCACAAATCCAACCCCTCCCTCCTGTCCCCTCTTCCTCCCACTACATTTGGGTTTTTTGGCCTTAAATGACTACTCATTTGACTCCTCTTGCCCTTATGCTTTTTATCTAACCTGCACCCAACAGTGTCAGTACCTTGAGCTGATTCTTTTATGTCCATGTGCTGAATTCGCCTCACGTGTGCTTCACCCTGCTGGTCCAATGCTCGCCTTCCGTGCATGGGGCTGATCCCTGTTGTAAAGAACAGCTCAGTCCTCTCTCCTGGCCCGGGTATAGTGCACTCCACCTCCCATACTGCGTGACAGAGGCGTCCTTCCACTTCCTGCAGGCAACTCCCTCCACCATTTCCTTCGCTGACTCACAGCCCTGGTCTCAAACTCTCTGCAAATTAATGAATTTGTAAATCTGTTCTCACATCCAGTAGCCTATCTGTTTTTCCATCTCTTCTTTTATTTACTCAGCCACTTTTTAAAAATGTTTATTAAGGGTCCACAGTGTGTAAATAGTATACTGGGCAATGGGGTAATAACAGAGTGTTTATTCTTAGGGGGCTCATAGCATAGCAGAAAAGACATAACTGCAACCTCACACTTCGTGGGTGTTTCACTATGTTAATGGAAGGAGGCCCAACAGGTGGAGGATGGTTATGTCTCTGCACGTTAGAGTTAGAGTTGGCTTTCAGCTTATATTTTCTACTTATTTATATGTTATAAAATTTATCATTCAAGGGGCACCTGGGTGGCTCACTTGATTAGGCGTCTGACCCTGGGTTTTGGCTCAAGTCATGACCTCATGGTTCATGGGTTCAAGCCCTGCCTCGGGCTCTGAGCTGACAGTGCAGAGCCTGCTTGGAATTCTCTCTCTCTCTCCCTCCCTCCCTCAAAATAAATAAATAATTAATTTAAAAATTAGCAATTGAATATGTATTATTATTAAAATAAGAAAAGTGGTATGTATTGGTCAGGGCTCTCCAAAGGAACCCAACCAATAAGGACAAATACACATTTTTGAAGGGATTGAGCCATGGGAGACTGCCATGTTCAAAGGTTGTAGGCATGGCCTGCAGGCTGGAGACTCAGGCAGGAGTTCTGTGTTGAAGTCTCGAGGCAGAATTTCTTCTTCTCCAGGAAACCCCGGGTTTTGCTTTTGGGACTTTCCAATGACTAGATGAGGTCCACCCACATTATCAAGGGTGATTGCCTTCACTTCAAGTCAACTGATTGCAGGTGCTAATAACATCAACAAAATGCCTTCACCGCAACATCTAGACAAGCACTTGTGTGCTTAGTTAGCCTAGCCAAATTGACACATAAAATTAACTATCACAGGATATTATGGACTCAATTGTGTCCCTCCAAAATGTATACGTTGAAGCCTTAATCCCCAATATGACTGTATCTGGAGGTAGGGTTTAGAAGGAGGTAATAAAGATCAAATGAGAACATAAGGCTGGGTCTTACTCTGATGGGACTAGTGTCTTTATAAGAACAGGAAGAAACACAGAGATCCAAGGACATAGCAAGAGTCGATCATTTGCAAGCCAGGAAACCAGTTTTCCCCAGAAATCATCCTTGACTCACCTTGCTCTTGTACTTCCAGCCTCCCCAAATACGAGAAAATAAATTCCTGTAGTTTAAGCCACCAAGTGTGGTGTTTTGTTATGTCACTCTAGCAGACTAATACACAGGGTACTGTTAAAAAAGAAAAAAGAGAGAGAAGGCCACCTATTATAGACAATGATTGATACAATACTAATATTCAAACCTGGCCATATATCGGATTACATGGGGAACTTTCACAAGTGTGGTTTCCATGCTCAAATCCTGGGGGTTCCCACTCTGTACTGGGGGATGAGGAAGGTGTGAACCCATGCGTCTGCTCTGAGCAGTGATCTGCCCAGCAGAGACACACCACAGAGGGTTGTGAGACAGGACACTGTAGTAGAGATGAAACCTTATGATTTCTATTTATATGGTATATATTTGCATCTAAACAGGCAAGAATTTTGGCCTGAACAATCTTTAACATGTGGACCGATATCTGTGTCCCCTTTCAGCCCAGCATCAGGGAGTCACTATAACATGCAAGTGGAATGAGGTCCCATCACGATGAGTCAACTTCCAGTGGGTTAACCCATGACAGGCTTTCCACACTCCTTTGCTCGCCCTCGACAAATGCTGTCATGGATGCCATATGTGTGGCCAATGTAAATACAGCAGTAAATAGATTTATGGATAGAATCAAATCTCAACTAAGCAAGCCCCACAAAATGGACAGCTGGCTTTAAAAGATACCAGTTAAGAAATTAATTATTGAACATAAAGCTCACAGTGTAAGCACAGGTGACCAACAGGGGATGGCAGAGTTTCCAAAGACTCTTTTTTAGCCTTCAAAAGAGGCATAGGATAATGATCTAGTTGGGGTTGACAAGAGTCAGCCCCAAAATATTCAAAATTATCAGAAGACTATTAGCAATACAGATTCACATCCACCCACATTGGCAATCATACCATGAGTTGAAATACTAGCAAAAGATAGTTTGAAGTTGTGGTGATTTATGAAAAGTTGAAAAGTCATATCCTCTTTCTCTTCAATGTAAGACTTTCTGTGTCTCTTTTGGGCTACATTTCATGACTCATACACTACATTAGCACGTTATTGCCCATAGAGTCCACCATATGGTGCTGAGAAACTGGAATGGGCCATAGGATTTGAGAAAGTGACGGTTGGTGGGGACCTTGGGGATGGCGACTTCAGTGGGATCATTGGGTTGAAGTCTTGCTGGAAATACACTTGGATGAGAACAGAGGTGAGAAAGTGAAGACAAAAAAAGACAAGTCTTCACAGGAAATTTGCTCTCAAGGGTCAGGGTGAAATGGGGTAGTGGCTGGAGGGATAATTATGCCACGGGAAGGATGTTTTAAGGGGAGAGAATATAGCATTTTTAAATGCTGATGCAAATGACCCTGTGCAAATTAAAATTTGATTATATAAGATGTAAAGGGAGTAATTTCAGGAACAAGATTCCAGAAATAGATGAGAAAGGGGGAGTCTGGTGCATAGCGGGAGAGCTGGTCTTTGCCAGGGCAAGGAGAATTCATTCTTTGTCACTGGAGAGACAGCAGAGTGTATGGATATGGACCAAGGCCATTGGCAGAATTGGTGGGGAGAGGGTGATGAAGTTCTCTGATCACTTCTCTGTGAAATCAGGGGCAGGCTGTCAGGGGAGGAGAATCCATGCGTACCAATAGAAGCGACTCTTCACCTGGTGACCACGAGAGGCTTCATGGCAAGCAACAATCCCCATGAAGAAACTAGTGAAGTCTGTGGTTTACCGCAAATACCTTGAATAACAGCAAACTGTCTGTAATAGTGCATCGACTTCCAATTCCTTGTTATTATAGAATTAGAGTAAAACCCTCGTTAATCTCTTACATGGACCACTCCCTGCTGATCATCTTTAGACCTGGCCTGGATCAGCTGACCACTATTGCACCTCCCATGGTTCTTGTCCCACCCCCTCTGGATTTCGTGCTGCCACGCCCTCCCTTTTGAACTTTCATTGCCATTTTCAGAAAAAACCCAGTCTTGCTCAAGTCCGCATGAAACAGATTCAGCCCCAACTCCACTGCACCATGAAAGTGTTCGTTCCCCAAAAACACAATGAGATGCCTGTCTCAGCTCAGTTCTTTCTGTCTTTGCCCAAATCTTCAGTGTTCATGCCTCATCAGTGTGTTTCCTGCCAGGTGCCTCCTTCCTCTGGCCAAGGGAGGGAAACGCCCTTTTAGATTGGATAAAATTTTTTTAAATATTTTTAATGTTTATTTATTTTTGAGAGAGCAAGCAAGCAGAGGAGGAGCGGAGAGAGGGGGACAGAGGATCCAAGGCTGTGTCTGCACTGACAGCAGCGAGCCCGAGGCAGGGCTGAAACTCATGAACGGTGAGATCATGGCTTGAGCCGAAATCGGATGCGCAACCAACCGAGCCACCCAGGCGCCCCTAGATTGGATAAAATTTGTAAAGTGAATGTTCCACTATGCACAATGTAAACACTAAGATGCTTCCTGCTCCCTGCCGTGAAGCAGCCCTCTTACTGAACCTCCAGTTTGACCACCTCCCAACTTGGCTCCCAGCGTCTTGCTGGCGTGGGCCAGGGGAAGCAGTTCAAAATGATAAAGAAGCACACAGAAAGGGCTTTTTGAAACTACCTTAGCTACTCTAAGCAAAGATATGGGGCTCACAGCATAGCCCTTTGAAAGCTTAAAGCCTGATCGCCTGGTTGTTTCCATTTACGGGACTAAAGAAACCCTATTCTCATCCAAGCTCTCCAAGAGAGAGAATTTTCACTCTCCGCCATTTTCAATCCCAATGGCACGGGAAGGGCCAGAGTACTCCAAGTTGAACCTTCATTTAGAACAGCAGTAACAACAGATAACTGTTTGGCAATGTTAGAGCTATTAATTGTGGCAGAAAAAAACTTCCCCAAGTTATGTAACCTGCCTGCTATCACACATTATGCTTATTATCACCTGAATAACATGACCAGAATGGGAGTTGAACTTCAGAAGTCCTGACTCGGAGAAAGGACACAGCGAAGCACAGCCCCACAGAAACTCACAGAAAGGAACACGCAGATGAAAGTCACATCTGACGGGCTTCATTTTGCTAAAGGCAAGTCATGATTTGGGGGAACAATCGTGGCACAGGGAAGCATGACGTCACAGTGGAAGGAACGACAGGGATGTGTCCTCCCTCTTCCCCGGGTCCACTAGCTTTCAGACCAAGTCTGTCAGGCTTTTGTTTTGCTCCTCTTTGCCTACTCACTTCCCAGGTTTATTTCCAGAGAATTCCATCTGCACACAAATAAAGTCACTGACTTGTGAGCTCTTTTTCATTTTGTGCCCGAGAGCCAATAGCTTTCAGGTGAGGAGGGAAATTACAAACAAGTTATAAATACACATAAGTCCTCTTCTGGGCATTAATTTTCTCCTTCACACTTAAGTGCCAGGGAAGAAATTTAATGGAATGTCCCCAGTCTCCAAGCCACAGGGAGGGCTGGTAAAAAGCAATCTTACCCTAGAGAGAGTGGAAAGGAGGCCAGTGGAACAAGGTGACTCCCCAGCATGAAAGGAGCTAGGACTTCAGAAGAACTAAATATTGCAAGTTTCCAGGAAGGAAAAGAAGTTTTTCCATTATTCATGCAAACACTGTTAATGATTTCATTTCACATTCAAACCAGTGAGGCCTAGCACCGCTAAAAATGGAAGCTAATATCAAATGCCACAGGCATCGGTTTAGCTGGTACCTATAAAGAATGAAGCACTTCAAACAGAATCATAAAAATAGGACATCAATCATCTTGCCACATTTGTTCATCATAGGTAAGAAAAATCCAGGCAAACCAAATTTTGCAGGCTTTTGTTTCTTGGGGAAATAATGCTATTTGATTAAATCTATTAAAATGCCACCTCAACGTATGGATTTGGGCCAACCTGCAATATTCACATTAACTTTATTGATCTTAAACTTCATCTGATCTTGCCAGTATCCTATATTTAGTCACATACTAAAGAGATGTATATTTTAGGGTAGGAGTAAGATTTAGAGGCTGGTAGCACTAAACCTTCACCACTATTCCCATTAACATTTTTCTAGCCATATTTTAGATAAAGTGAAAAATTTATTGGTTGTTTTATTGTGTGGTATACTTGATTCATGTGGTGCTGCCCAAGCCTGCCAATAAATACTTGCCTGTCCAATGTATTTCATTCGCCCAAGGACAAGCACAGATGTATAAATCTTCATTCAGAGTCCAAGGGTTTAGTCTAGTCCATAGTCATGTGGCAAAGAGAAATTCAGAACCAAATGTGCAGAACAATAGAAAGAGGGGGAGACAATGCAAAAGACCCAAGTGATGCAGAGGAATATAAAGGGATACTTGGGGGTGCCCGGGTGGCTCAGTAGGTTAAGCGTACGACCCTTGATCATGGCCCTGGTCATGATTTCACAGTTCACGGAATCGAGCCCCATGTCGGACTCTGCACTGACAGCACGGAACCTGCTTGGGATTCTCTGTCTCCCTCTCTCTCTCTCTCTCTGCCCCTCCCCTGCTCTCTCTCTCCCAAATAAATAACTAGACACCAAAAAAAAACTTTAAAGGAATACTTGTTCTGAGCCCAGAGAGGAGGTGGCCATAGTGAGTTGGAGCTACTGGCAAGAACTCCAAGTTGAAGGACAGTTGATCTAAGCCGTGAAAGATAGGTTGGCCTTGGAGGAACAGAGAGGAAGATTTGGAGGAAAATTGCTGTTAGGTAGGGCAAAGAGATTTAGCAAAGTCATAAGCTTAGAAACACCCAGTGACTTCAGATGGTGGTTTACCAGAGGTGAGCCCCACGGAGGAGAACAGGGGAGATGGAGACTGGTACTAGATTATTCTGGTACAAGAGGCCTTGAATGCTAAATAGAGGAATTCAACCTTTATCTTCCAGTTAATGGGTAAACCTTAGACATTTTAGGGTCAACTAATGACATCACAAAGCATCAACTGAGGCAGGCTAGACTTACATCAGCGTACATCATGGAGAGTGAGAAACCATAGGTTGGAAGAAGTTTGCACAAGAGCAGGTGAGAGGTGATAATGGCCTGTTGTGAAATGGTGTGGAAAGGAATAAAAAGGTAGAAAAAGATTATAAGACTTAAGGACAGGATACATGAAGTGAGACGGAAGAGGCAAAAATAACAAAGTTCTAACCAGAAGAGCCTTAGAAAGTGTTAACCATACTGGAATTCAGGAAACACTGCTGACAAGCATCTTTGGAAAGAACATGCACACAGCCTCAAACGTGTTGAGGCTGGGAAGACTGAAGGAAAAAGAATTGCAAACACTCAGGGTGAAAGCAGAGTTGGGGATGAGAGCCTGGATAGGAGTCAGGCTGGAAAGCGGTGCACGAGTCATCCGCGTGATGCTGAGCAGAGGGAGATGGGCTGCAGAGGAAACGAGGTGGAGTCTGAATGGTGGAGCTGGGCGAGGGATGCAGTTATCAGCCACAGGAAAGAAGGAACAGATAGAAAGCTGGATTTTAAAAGCAGCCAAGAAGTTACAAGGGAAAAACTTCTGTTCAGATCCCAATGGTTTCAGAGTTTGGGCTCAATCTAAATTGTATGTCTAAAATTAAAATTAATCATTTTCATTAATTGTATAAAAGAATGCAGAGAGGCGCCTGGGGGGTCAGTTGGTTAAGTGTCTGACTCTTGATTTCGGCTCAGGTCATGATCTCACAGTTCAGCATTTCAAGCTCCGTGTCGGGCTCTGGTGCTGACGGTGCAGAGCCTGCTTGAGATTCTGTCTCTGTCTCTTTCTACTTCTCCCCTGCTTGCTTGCTCTCTCTCTCTCTCTCTCTCTCTCTCTCTCTCTCTCAAAATAAATAAACTTTAAAAAAAGAATGCAAAGAATTGGTGAAAATATATGGGAAAATAGGCTATTTCTAGAAATTTTTACATTATCAGTTTAAAGATTACTAAAACATTTCAAAATAATTCTTATCAGCTGTTATCAGTCCTTGTGTTATTCTAGACTCTAGGTCTGGCTCCTAAACCTGTTACATGAATGTTTATTGAATTGATGGATGGATGATAGATAGACAGATGGATGAACATCAGGGTAGTGTTCATTTTCGTAATATACTATCAACACCAGAATTTGACTGTAAAAGTTGCTTATATCCAAAAGAAACTTATTTTCAATGAAAGAGGGAGATTTAACAAGCCTGGGATAGTAGGCACCATGGGGATCCTTCCACCTAAACATTTGCAAACAGGCTTAACCACCTGACAGGAGAAGAGTTTCCAGGAGGCAGAAAACTAGGGTCTTGGGCTCATTTCCATTCTACACAACAGCTGTGGTACTTACTGCTTGTCTTGGGCTATCAGTGGCTTCAGCTGTGAGTCATGGTAATTATGCCTTCTTTTGCCAGAGGCAAAAGATTCCTTAGAGTCATTTTGTTGCCTACGGCCTCTGATATAGATAATACGAAGTGACAGCCCTTCCTGTTCAAACATGGTGGGAGGAACCCACAAGACAAGCCGTGGTTCCTCTAGAGTCCCTGCCGCTGGAGAATAGAGGGATAAAGGCTCATAGCACCACGAAGACAAAGCAAGCAGAAGGAGAGACAGTGGTGAATAAAAGATGTCAACCAAATTCCGGAAGCTAGAGAGTAGATGTACCCATGAGTGATAACTGATTTAGCGGAACAGAAAAAGTACAAATTAAGTGGGTTCCGGTGGGGGAACACAGGAGGAACGTTGTATCATGTCACAGAATGAGGAAGGTCCAGGAACGTGGCTACCATCCTTTAGAGGAACACCTGATGTCAGTCTGTGGGAGAGGCAGAGGTCCCATCTCTACCCCAACCAAATGCTGAGTTTTCTTTCTGGAGAGGTTAAATCATGGGGATTCTAATCATGGCACCAGTTTCAGCCAAGGGTAGGCTGCCTTCCTGAAGATGTAGTGAATGTCTAGAATAGCACTCTCCAAAGGAACTCTCTGAGATGGTGAGAATGTTCTATACATAAGCTGCCCAGTGATGCGGGAGCAGTTCTGGCCCTTAAACTCTTGGAATGTGGCTAGGGCAACTGAGGAAGCAAGGTTCTTGTGTCAACACATTTTCATCCATTTGCATTTAAATAGCTACATGTCACGTGGGACAGCAAAGGTCTAGAAACTGCATGCTGATGTCCTTGTGCCTTTATCTTCCCCCAAAGCCTACCTAGAGTAACAGCATCCAGCTTAGGGCACAGGCAGAAGAGGATGGCAAATTTCTCCTGGGAAAACTGGGCCATGGGAGAAGAAAGACCTAGACACTGACGCATTAGTGGGTTCTCCAGCAGAAGAGAGTGGTCTCCATCAAGAGCACCATCAGGACAACCCCCCTCAGGGAGCTTCTTACTTGCATGGTGTATCTAATCTGGTTTTTATATACTCTGTTTCAAATAAAAACAGGCAACCAAGCATTTTCAGTCATTTGAGGAAAACCTCTGCCATGCATCCATGAAAGTTTAGGATGCTGCAGAGAGGAAGCATGAAGGTTATCAGAGAGCCACAGCCACAAAGGCCCAAGGAAATTAAACCCTAAGGCGTGAACAATTCAATCCAGGAGTGAGAAGGGAAGGAAGGTGTAGAAATCTGATGCAGTCTGAGGTCAGCGATAAGAAGAGACACTGCACAGGAAGAAGCCAACCCCAGGTGGTCAAGGAGACTCTGAGCTGTTAGGTTTCCTTGCAGTTCATGGTTATCTCATGGTCAGCTTAGCCTCTCTTAGCTATGTAACTGCTTAGGCACAGTGGAGAAGACCAGGAGATTCAAGGCAAGTTCTCCCCCACTATGGGGCTGAGAAACTGTAGCTGACATCTGGATTATACTAGAATGTAGAGTAATTCAGCCCCGGAGCCAAAGTGCTGCAGAGCCCCTGGGAGTGGCTCCCCCATGTGCAGTGATAGAGGGCAGTCCTGTGGCCTGATGGCCCGCACGTTCCACAGATGGCTCTGAGTGGCTTGGGTTTCACAAGTGGCCACATGAAGTAGGCATATGACAATGAAAAACGTCTAATCTAGAACAACTTCGAACAAACATTTATTTAGAACAAGGAGATAACGAGAGATTATTTTCATTTCTAGAACACCACAGATGCTGTTCATTAGGGTACGTCAATCAGAAACAATTCTTTCATGTATGTGAGTCATTGTCAAGAATTCCCAGGGATTCATTTGAGCAAAATGGAAGGACTTCTTCATAACCCAGTCCTAAAATCTAAGGAAGCCAGCAAGGGAGAAATGCAGGGTTCGTGTAAGAACCCCACACAGACATTTCAGCTGGATGCTGGCTTAATAAACACAGCCTTTTTATCTACCTCCATTATGATCAACAGAATGTTTTTTAAATTGATTTTTGTTCAAGGTTTGCTGTTTGTAAAATGTGAAACAAGTCAAGTAAAAGAATCTCCACATTTAAGAACCAAAAAAGCGTGACATAACTTGGATTCTGGAATTCAGGCTCATAACCAGCATCCCCTACATAATCAATACAGCGAAACCTTTACAGAAGTAGCAGATCTGAGTTCAAATCCCAGCTCTAATATTTGCTAGTTCAATGAAGACCGTAGGTGAAACCCCTAACCTGTCTGTCTGAGCTATGGCCTTCTCATCTAATACCTGTGGTATTGTGCTATATGTGAAAAATGTCATAAGAATGAAAATTCTAGTTATTAAAGCGTCCATAAAAATGACCTGTGCACCCTAGCAATGTCTATCTATGAATATTAATCAAGGTTTAGTCGTCCAAACAAAAGTCTATCAGAGGCACTTGTTTAATTTAACACATTATATTTAGCACAATACAGTTCCTATCTTCTCCAAAAGACATTCGTCAATATTTGCATTCTCTCTCTGCTTATTGAAGTTTCACAGAAAACTGCTATTGGTGTTTCATAGAAAATTAGCAAAAAGTCTCTTTCCAAAGCTATTTAAATAAATAGCACATATCACTCTCAAACACACACACACATGCACATATACTCATTCATATTCACAATGTACTTCATTACAAGACGTTATTTATGTTACCAACTTTGCCTGCTGGTAGCAAGTTCAGGAGTTTGTTGAACTAAAAACACTATTTCTCATTTCCCCTGTTGGTATTCCTTGAAGACTGTGCTCATGCACTGCCAAAGTTTGGAAAATGATCATGGCTGCAAAGACTATATTTGTCATTTCGTTCAATACCCTTTACAATATTCTGGGTTTTTTTTTTAAGTTTATTTATTTATTTGAGAGAGAGAGAGAGAGAGGGAGAGAAAGAGAGAGTATGAGCAGGGGAGGGGCAGAGAGAAGTGGGTAGAATCCCAAGTAGGCTCCACACTCAACACGGAGCCTGACATGGGGCCCGATCTCACAATCGTGCACCCCTAGACCTCTACAATATTTCTGACAAGGCATCATGAAAGGCCCCACACATGGTCAGTGACAGTATGGAACAAAGACATAGCTAAAGCAATGTTAGGAGAAGAGCAGTACCTGAATTCAGATTCAGGGATGACAGAGTTGGGGTACTCTTGAACTTAGACTCCTGAAGTAACAGTCCTTGGAAGTCACTTTCAAAAAAGAAAGTCCTGGAGCCTTTACTGTGAGCTTATTTAGGCAAAAACAAATCTCTATATCTCTGTGTACATCCAAAACCTCCAACACAATGCCCAAAAGCACGTGTCAAAATTCTGTGATGACCAAGATCACATAGGACAAAACTTCATTAACCCTGATGTAGATTCAAATCCTTAGGAGGAAAAGGGGTCTTGTTAAAATGCATGTTCTTATACAGTAGTTCTGGGATGGGGCCCATGAATCTCCATTTCTAACGAACTCCTAGGTGAGATCCATGCTTCTGATTCAGGGACCATAGTTAGAGTAGCCAAAGTTTGGGGACTGTAGATCCATCAAGTGTCCCAGGTATTTCTTATTACAAAGGAAAAACAAGCAAGATTGGATACTGGTTTCACACATAGTTATTGATTTTTGAATGATGAATGGATGAATAAACAGATAGATGGTGGGTGGATGGATGAATGGCAGTTGATAGGCTGGCTGGATAGATGGTGGATGGATGGATGGATGGATGGATGGATGGATGGATGGATGGGTGGATGGATGGATGGATAGATCAAGTGAATGAATAAACTAATAGATAAAATATGATAAATTTCTGAACTTCAGGTCCTTCTCTATAAGATGGGCCAACACCTGACCTGCACATTCTGGTGACCTTGGAAGAGAAGGAAAATAAGAGCTGCTGCATAAGCCCACACATGATTTAGCCTGAGTGCTAACCTGCCTCTCCACATTCTGCCTCCCTCGCCTCTCCATGTCAGGTTCCCCAGTGCTTGTTCTAGGTGATTGTGCTATGTCCCTGCTTTGAGCTAAATGTCATAGACACTCCAGATGAGGATGAATTTAAAGACCAGAACAAAGGTATCTATCAGCTGAGCATTCCTAAAATTGTTTTTTTTTTTTCACTTTTAGAACACAGGTCACTGCAAGAAATAAAATACAGAAAGATATGAAAATTAATATATGAACAAAATATTTAGGTCTTAATTTATAGCAAGGATTGAAGCCACACCCTGGCCTCCCCCAAAACAGCGGAAAGTTCAGCATGGCAGTCTACCCAACTTGCCTGGCCAACCATACAGGGTGTCTGCACCCACAGAAAGGAGCCAGTAGCCTAGCAGAGTTGGAAAAGATGTCAGAATGTAGACTTTTTTTGGCATTTTACCAGCTATATGGCCCGGGCAAGTCACATCTCCATACAAGGACTCAGCATCCTGAGAGCAGAAAAGAAAGACAAGTGTGGAGGAGGTCACTGAGAGGACCGCTGGTCTCGGGTGACTGGAAGTTCCTCACCCCCTCCTCTGACTTTGGAATGTGCATCCTGCCCACTACTCCCATACCAGCAGCCATTGCAAGGACGTAGCCCTGAGAAGCAATGTGCTGTTGGCACCATGTGGCCTGAACATGTGACTGAACTCAGTTAAGGTCTATATAAACTCTCAAGATCCTGACGAGTGAGTGTGGAGATCTACTTGCCTTGTGGTTCAAGATAAGCCTCTATGAAAGTTCCCTTGCTTATGAAACTTGCCACCTACCAATTGGAATGGCCCCCCTCTTTCCTCAGTCTCTCCTTGCAAACCACGTATAGGAGCTGGTTTGTGGATCAACGGCAAGATGGTAAGAGATGAAGGAGGGAGAGACGGGGTAGGTTTGGGCTTTGAAGTCAGGCAGCATGGCATTCCACTCCCAACTCTGCCACTGACTTCCTTTATGTCCTTAGTTTCTGAACTTAAGCCAAGCTTCAGTATCCTCTGGTGTAAAAAGATAACGACGATAATGATGGATACGTGGTAGGCTTGTGGACAGCTGTATCATGTTTAAGAGTTTATCATATGGTAAGTAATTCAATAACCACTGGCTATAAAGAAAGAAAGCTATAGAATCACAAAATTTCATAAGGAAAATGCTTTGAAAGGTAAAATCTTGCTCTTGGGATTCCCCTTCTTCAGAGTGGATGGTAAAGAGACTAGTGGAAATTTCACTTTACCCCAGTCAATATACATTTTGCTAAGATGATAGGAATGAAAAGTGTTGCTCATAGAATTAGGGTTGGTGTTTTTAGGAACAATCAGTGTGATATCCACACGTTCAGCCTTTAACCTTTTGGGCCATTTCTATAATGGTTGTATTCATATTAACAGACCATGATTTGCATTTCTATATTAGACCTTATAGCACATTCCAATAGTATCCACACTGCCAATTTGAAAAATTTATAATCTAAAGGCATATTTACTATTTTTCCAAACTGATAATTAAGCAATTCTAATGATCCAATACAAACATTAAATTATTGAAATACTGATATAAGAAGCTTTCTCATTACAGGCTTTGACCAAAAAATTATTTGACATATAGACTTAATATTTATTTAAAACCAACTGGTTTTAGGGGCACCTGGGTGGCTCAGTCAGTTGAGCATCAGTCTTGGGCTCAAGTCATGATCTCATGGTTTGAGGGTTTGAGCCCTGTGTCAGGCTCTCTGCTGTCAGCACAGCCCCAAATGCCCATGGTCCCTTCCCCTTACTCTGCCTTCTCTATCACTACCTTTTCCTCCCCGGTGAGGCCCCAGAGAGAAGTGAGCTTCCCATGGCCACCACGCCAGGTCAGGTTTCGATTCCCAGCCCAGTGCACCTCCATTGTTCCATTCCATCTGGAATCCAGTGAACAAAATAACATGCAAGGAGCTGACTGAACTCTGATAGCATTCATGACATCGCTTTACTGCAGTTCTGCCACAGCAGAATTCTGAATCCTGTCTAATTTTATATTTTAATATTTGGCAGTACTTTGAGTTATGAATGGCTTTGAGTCACTCACTTGTATATAACAAATATTAAAAATGAATTTTTATGTGTCGCTTCCTATGTTTTTGGAATAAATACCTGTCGGCAACTTGATTCTACAGAGGTTATTGTGGGGTAACAGACATACATGGTAATTATCCCAACACCACTGCTTGCCACCAGACATTGATGGCGAGACTGATGCCATATTTGCAGAGAAGCAAATATCTGTGGTTAAATGTTGTTGTATTTTTTACCCACCATCTGTCAATTGAATACTCTAAGATAGCCAACTAGAGACCTGCTTTCAACCCATTCTCCTAGGCACTGATTATATTTCAGCCATTCTAGAGTTGAAATATCCAATCTCAAAGTGAAGAGAGAGAGAAACATCTGGTTGTGTTTATTTGGGGGAAACATATAAGAATATATCCTTCAGGAGCGCCTGGGTAGCTCAGTCGGTTGAGCATCCAACTTTGGCTCAGGTCATGATCTCATGGCTCATGAGTTCAAGCCCCATGTCGGGCTCTGTGCTGACAGCTCAGAGCCGGGAGCCTGCTTTGGGTTCTGTGTCTCCCTCTCTCTCTGTCCCTCCCCCACTCATATGCTCTGTCTCTCTCTCAAAAATAAATAAACATACAAAAAAATTTAAAAAAGAATATATCCGGGGCGCCTGGGTGGCGCAGTCGGTTAAGCGTCCGACTTCAGCCAGGTCACGATCTCGCGAGATCTCGCGTGATCTCGCGTGAGTTCGAGCCCCGCGTCGGGCTCTGGGCTGATGGCTCGGAGCCTGGAGCCTGTTTCCGATTCTGTGTCTCCCTCTCTCTCTGCCCCTCCCCCGTTCATGCTCTGTCTCTGTCTGTCCCATAAATAAATAAAAACGTTGAAAAAAAAAAAAGAATATATCCTTCATAAAAATAAATTATTGCTGTAAATAATCACGTTTGCAAAGATATACGTATGTATAGACTCTTTAAGCAAAGGGTCAATAGTGATCATGGTGTACCAACCACCCCATTAAGTTCAAAACCTATAGTCTATCTGCTTGAATAGTTAGCTTTTGAGAAATATATAAGGAGATGCTTAAATAATATTATCTTCATTGGTTTAGACTGCTATAACAATAGTATAACCTGGGTGGATTACAAACAAATATTTATTTCTCTGGAAATAAATATTAGGCTAGGAAATCTAAGACCCTGGTAGATTTGATGTCTAGTGAGAGCCCACTTCATGGTTCATAGACAGTGTCATTTCACTGTGCCTTCACATGGGGGAAGGGAATAGGGGGCTTTCTAGAGCCTCTTTGACAAAGAACCTCATCCCATTCATGGAGGCGCTCTGCCTTTATGACTTAATCACTTTCTAAGGCCCCACCTCCCAAAACTATCACCTTGGAGGTTAGGATTTCAACATATAAATTTAGGGGGTATGGGGAACATAAACATTCAGTCTATTATGAATACTTTTGGCTAAAAATGAGTGATCGAAGGACCTTTATACCATACAAAAGAAGATGACCTTTTTTATACTAAGGCTAAATTCAGTCCTACTGCAAAAAATATGATATATTGAGTCAGTAATTAGCATGATGGGGTGCTGGGTGGCTTATTTCATTAAGCATCTAACTCTTGATTTTGGCTCAGGTCATGATCTCACAGTTCATAAGATTGAGCCCCATGTTGGGCTCCGTGTTGGGTGTGGAGCCTGCTTGAGATTCTCTCTCTCCCTTTCTCTCTGTCCCTCCCTCACTCATGTTCTCCCTCTCTCTCAAAATAAATAAATAAACTTAAAAAAAAATCAGCATTATGGCACTGATTTTATTTTATTTTTAAATCACTTTATTGAGGTATGATTAGAATTAAAAAGCTGTACATATTTAGTGTATACAATTTGTTGAGTTTGGAGATAAATATACCATCACCACAATCAATGCCATCAACATATCCACCTCCAAAAGTTAACTCTTGATTGATTGATTGATTGATAAGAACATTTAACCCAAAATATGAAAAGGTGCTCAACGTACCTAATTATCAAGGAAAGGCAGATTAAAACCACAGTAAGATATCACCTCATATCTGTTAGGACAGCCATTACTAAAAAAGAAGACCATGGGGTGGGGGGAAGGGAAGGGGGAAAAATTGTTTCAAACAGAGAGGGAGGCAAACCATAAGAGCCTTTCAAATACAGAGAACAAACTGAGGGCTGATGGGTGGCGGGGTGGGGTGCAGGGGAGAGGGGAAAATGGGTGATGGGTATTAAGGAGGGCACTTGTTGAGATGAGCACTGGGTGTTGTATGTAAATGATTAATCTTGGGAATCTACTCCCAAATCCAAGAGCACACCTGTATACACTGTATGTTAGCTAACTTGACAATAAACTATATATATATATATATATATTTTTTTTTTTTTAATTTAAAAACGAAAGAAAAAAGAAAAAAGAAAAGGGTGCCTGGATGGGTCGGTGTAGGAGCATGTGTCTCTTGATCTTGGGTTGTGGGTTTGAGCCCCACATTGGGAGTAGAGATTGCTTGAAAATAAAGTCTTAAAAAAAAAAAAGCGTTGGCAAGAATGTGGAGAAAAGGGAACCTTCATGCACTGTTGGTAAGTTTGTAAATTGGTGTAAGCACTGTGGAAAATAGTATAGAGCATCGTCAGAAAAATCAAATATAGAACAACTATAACTAGGTATATATCCTTAGGAATTGACATCAGAATCTTGAAGAGATGTTTGCTCTCAGTATTCATTGCAGCATTATTCACAATAGCAAAGCCATGGAAACAACCTAATTGTCCCTGGATGGATGAATGGACAAAATATACACATAATGGAATATTATTCAGCCTTATAATAAAAAGGAAATCCTGTCATTTCACAACATGGATAAACCTAGAGGCCATTATGCTAAGCGAAGTAAGCCAGACTCCAAAAGACAAATACTGCATGATCTCACTTATATGAGGAATCTAGAATGTCAAACTCACAGAAGTAGACAGCAGACTGGTGGATGCCAGGTGCTGGGGTCGGGGGCGGGGGGGAGGAGGGCGGGAATGGTGGGTATGGGTCAAAGGGCACATAGTTTTTTTTTCTGCAAAATGAGTAAGTCATAGAGACCCACTGAACAGCATAGCGCCTTCAATTAATAGTGCTGGATTGTACGCATAAAAACTTGCTGAGAAGGTTAATACTGCTTGTAGGTAACGGTTATAAGAATTATACAAATAAAAGTCTATTTCAATCTTTTTACATTGGTAAGGATTTGGATCTATACTCTCAAAAGAAAACTCCCTTTAAAAATTCTGACCTACTATCATGATAAACTGCTGTTGTGACACTTAGGAAAATTAAATTCCATGACAACAAAAATAGTAAGATATAGGAACTAGCTTAATAAGATGTGTTATGAATGAGATATGTTACCTTTATGAAGAAAGTGAGAAAATAGGAAATCTGTTGATAGAAATACGGACTACAGTTACTTGTAAATTTCTCAAAATTAAATTAAAATCCCAATAATATATTTTAATAATCTCATAAAATGGACTCAAAATGTTTTTGGAAAAATAAACAGAGGTATATAATCAAGAAGATACCATAAGATTAATGAAGGAAACTTTCCCTACTAAATATTAATATTGAATATAAAGCTGAAACAAAGCAGACAGAACTAGTAAAATATTAAGACAAATTTTTTAGGAATAATTGATTTCTGGGTAATGTGGATTTTCACTTTTACACTTTCTGTGATTTCTATGGTGACCATGAAGTCCTTCCACAATTAGACACAACATCGAACATTTTGGAGAAGCAATGAGTATGGCGAACCTCACTCCCTGCCCTCATATGTACCTGTGTCATGGGTGTAGGTGCGTGATGTCATTCACTTCCACAGCACATGACTTTTCTTTTTCGCTACTGGTTTCATTTCATCACTTTATATATATATATATAAAAAAAAAATCCTCCCTTGACCCTTACACCCCCTCCAGCCTCCCGTCTCCTTCCCAGCACATTTCCTCTGGAAAGAGGTTTATTGGCATCGCCTCCAAGCGTGTATGCCTCCTTCCCACCCACCCAGGAGTCTTCCTTGGCCACCACTTGGTTACATGGCAGTTATACCGCATGTGGAAAAGTCACTACTGAGCCCATGTTGCAAATCCAACAGTCACATCTCTGTCTTTGTTTCACTGGACCTGTCAGAGGTGTTTGTCACACGTGGCCAGTTCACCCTTCTTGAAGCATTTTCTTTCCTCGCTTCTGTGACTTATATAAGCTCTATTTTACCATTCACGGTACCATATAACTCATTCTGTAATAATCGTCTCATTTCTCAGTGTGTTCCCCCTGTTGCTGCGAGCTAGAGAGTGGAATTACTGACTCATCTGCTTTACTTTTAAATGTGGAAATATTATAAATAATCAGTATTTCTGAAAAGTCTGTCCCGGATTTATGGTGGCATTAGAGGACACGGGAAGGTTATGCAACATGACGCTGGTCACCATGGTCCACATGGTAAGGGGGAGACAGCATTCACATGAGTGAAATGTCTGGCAAATACCATACCATGGTTGTGTAATGGAGGTTTAAGCTGAATGGTGTGTTGGGATCCTCCAGAGGAAACAGAGTCTATAAGAGGCATTTCTTCCTTGTCTTATGACAAGGTTATGTCCCGAATAACACGTTATAATTTGAAAATATAAATTGAAAATGTACCTAACCTACCGAATATCAAAGCCTAGCCCAGCTTGCTTTAAACCTGCTCAAGACACTTACATTAACCTACAATTAATTGGGCAGCATCATTTAATACAAAATGCATTTTATTTTTTTTTTAACATTTTTTTTAACGTTTATTTATTTTTGGGACAGAGAGAGACAGAGCATGAACGGGGGAGGGGCAGAGAGAGAGGGAGACACAGAATCGGAAACAGGCTCCAGGCTCCGAGCCTTCAGCCCAGAGCCCGACGCGGGGCTCGAACTCATGGACCGCGCGATCGTGACCTGGCTGAAGTCGGACGCTTAACCGACTGCGCCACCCAGGCGCCCCCAAAATGCATTTTATACGAAGTGTTGATTATCTCATGTAATTTATCCAATACTATGCTGCAAGTGAAACATAGATGGCTGTGTGGGTACAAAAGGATTGCCAGTGTGTCAGCCGTTGACTCTCACGATCACGTGGCTGGCTGGGAGGTGGGGCTCCCTACAACTGCCCACGTCGTACCACAAATCACTGGCTCAGGAAGAGATCAAATTCAAAGCATGTTCTCTACCGAATGCGTATCACCTTTGCACTATCATGAGGTTGAAGAAGCGTAATTCGAACCATCATAAGATGGGGACTGTATGCACACACACACACACACGCACACACACACACACACACACACACTCATATACTATATGCAGAGATCTATACGTACGTACATATACCATACACACACACACACATATGTGTATGTGTATAGAAAATAAATTTCTTATAGGAATTGGCTGACACAGTTATGGCAGCCAAAAAGTCCCTTCATCTGCCATCTGCAAGCTGGAGAGCCAGGAAAGCCAGTGAAGTTACCAATCTCAGTTCAAAGGCCTGAGAACCAGGAAAGCCTATGGTGTGTCTGCCAGTCTGAAGCCAAAGACCTAAGAACACGACAGCCACTGGTGTCCAAAGGCCAAAGAAGCAGAAGGTCTGATGTCTGAGGCCAGGGGAGGACGGACGTCCCAACTCTGGCAGAGAGAAAGGATGTGCCCTTCCTCTGCCATTTTGTTCTATTTGGGCCCTCAGAGGATTGGATGATGCCCGCCCACATGGGTGAGAGCAGACTGTCTTTACTCACTGTGCGAAATGCTGATCTCTGCCAGAAACACCCTCTCAGACACACCCAGAAATAATGTTTCACCAGCTTTCCCGGATTCCTTTAACCACTCAGGGTTGACATAAAATTAACCATCACAGGTGGCAAAGAATATAAACTATCTATCTTATTTTTGAAATGAGATTTTTCAAGTCATTTTAATGTGGCTGGAAGGGGCCATACATCTCGCTTAGTGTTGCTTGATTTTATCTGCTCACTCTAACAACCTTGAGGACAACAGGTAGAATTCGGGGCACTTTTTACCAACAGCATTCCTTTGGTCTCTGGTCTCTGGTCATAAGATGTTTTTAGTCATACGGTCATTTTCTTGCTATTTGGTTCTTTTTAGATGCTATACAAACTACCCTTTACTATGCCAATAACTTTGCAGAAGTTGCAATTAAATACACGATTTCAGTTTATATTAGTTGACGTTCAGTGTTCTGGATGAGATTGGGGATACATCTTAAATCTCTCAAGAGAGGGGAAGAGCACTCTACTTTCAGCAGGACAGGCAAACTCCAACAAAGAGTTCGGGATAGTTTGCACATACAAACATAGACACACATTTGAGAATCTCTTCTTCTGACTCTTAACTTCTAGTGAGTGATGAGCAAAGAAAAGGGGAGCATCCATAATCTCAAACCTCTGCAAGTTGACTGACGTTAGAAACAACCACCCAATAAGGGGCAGTAAGGAATCTACTCCTGAAATCATTGTTGCACTAGATGCTGACAATGCTGGATGTAAATTAAAAAATAATAATAAATTTGGGGCACCTGGGTGGCTCAGTCGGTGAAGCATCCGACTTTGGCTCAGGTCACAATCTCACGGTTCGTGGGTTCGAGCCCCGCATAGGGCTCTGTGCTAACAGATCGGAGCCCGGAGCCTATTTCAGATTCCGTGTCTCCCTCTTTCTCTGCCCCTCCCCTGCTCATGCTCTGTCTCTCATGCTCTGTCTCTCTCTGTCTCAAAAATAAAAACATTAATAATAATAATAAATTAAATTTTAAAAATTATTTTAAAAAAGAAACAACCACCCAACATTTGCTTAGGGAATAAGAATCCACATAATGTCCAAATAGCCCATCCAAAATCTAGACATATGGTTGTTTGGTATCAGTAAAGACAAATTTTATCAGCACTTAATGGGAATAGCAATATCTGGGCTAATGAGAAAGGAATAAAACTCAAATAAAAATTTGATATCCCTTCTTCTCTCAACTACATTATGAACTGACGAGGGTTGAGACTGTTGTAATTGAGTTTCAGACCACTTTTCAGTGTTGTGGTTGTATGATTCACAGACAAGATAACTGGAAAGAGTCACTTGCTTTGTCATCTTATCGGAATAGTTCTCAAAAGCAGCACTAGGAAGCCTCCTCAAGAGAGCAAAGACTGCAGACCCCAGGAAAACTATGTATGGCAAGGCCCGTCTTGGCCACTTCACCTCATACCCATTGGGCAATTCAAGCCTCACTGAAGATCGGCAGATAGGTAATCATAGCATTGGTTTTTTAAAAAATCCACTGGGTACCTGGTCATTCAGTCGGTTGAGTGTCCAACTCTTGATTTTGGCTCAGGTCGTGATCCCAGGGTTGTGGGATTGAGCCTTGAATTAGGCTCCATGCTGAGTGTGGAGCCTGCTTCAGATTCTGTCTCTTCTCTCTCTGCCCTTCTCCCCTCCTCTCAATCTCTCTCTCTCTCTCTCTCAAATAAAAAAAAAGTCCATGTGCCAGAACCCACAGTCAGTCAAAGAAATAGCCCCACCATTTACAGTAGTATCAGTGCCATTCTCTTTGCTTTAATGGAAATCTTGGTGGACATTTGACAAGGAAAAGCCTGTCAGTTAAGCAGCACCTGCACAGGGCGGCTTTGCCTGCTGGGTGACAGCCAGCGTGGAGACATTCATTAGGGTGGCAGCATAGCCTGGGCTTGGCATGGCTGGGAAGGCCCACCTGACGTCCCACCGTAGATTAGTCGCCCCATCCAGGTCAAGCTATCAGCAAGAAAGTGAGACAATTAGGCAAAACAGTTTGTTGGCAAGTGTTAAACATGAATCAATGAATAAATTACTTAGGTAAATCACTTCGCTGAACAGAACTCAGAGCCTGTGCCCAGTGTTTGATAAAACAAATAAATGACAAGCACGGCAACACAACCTTTTTTCCTAAAACCCTTCACACAATTAATTTAAAGAAGTTTCAACTCGTGGCCAGAAGAAAAGGTTTGCCATCGTTTTCAATGAAGCGTCTCCTGGGCTCCCCTCCTTCCGTGGACACACCGAAGGGACAGCTGCCTACAGAGCAATTCCCTCTGAAAGAAATCAGAAACTAACTGAAGGATGCTCATCCATCAGGTGAACGAGAAACCCACATGGAAATAGGGAGGAAAGGCAGAGACACTGTCCCCATAAACTTCACCCCTGGCACAGCGCCATGCGATCGGAAGGAATTCCCAGCTCTCGGCTTCTGCCCGAGGACGTAATAAAGATTGTTTGCTTGTTTTATTTAGCACACCCCAGTTAACTAAGAACACCAGTGTGGCTGCAAGCTCAATCAAGCTAATTAAACTCTGTCTTTCTGAATTTCAATTATAAACAAAAAATGTTCTATGCTTCTTAACCAACTGAGTAAAATCGTACACAGAGGGAAAGCAACACCAGAAAAATAAGAAAAAAGGTCAATGCAGTGATTCAGTTTAAAGGCAAAGGCTACTTTGGATTCTGTGTCTCCCTCTCTGTGCCCTTTCATGCGTGCGCGCTCTCTCTCTCTCTCTCTCTCTCTCTCTCTCTCTCTCTCAAAAATAAGTGAATATTTAAAAAAATTAAAAATAATAAAAATAAAGGCAAAGGCTGGTGCATATTTTCCAGATCTGTAACTATATTCGATACCAAAGATTCTCCATTGCTGGGCTGACCATGAGCCATTGTCCGAGTGAATGTATGAGGATGATATTCAACACAAATACCCGAGGAACCTATGCAAATGATCAGTTTATCTACAGACAATAGTCAAAGAACCTCAAGAATATCAAATTACTAGAGTATTTTTGGACAGAAAGTTAATTCCAGATTATTCGTGCTCGGCATCTCTATGTGATAAAACCCTTGCTCCTTAGAAAGCTGGAAGCAATCTTGGTGACGAAGGGACAGAGATAAAGGAATCTAAGGTTAAATGTTGTGTCAAATTGTTTTTCTCACATAGAGAAGATGAGAAATCTTTTAAGACAACTATGATTAGCAATGAGAGAGATGTCCTTGTTTTCATTACAAATCTAATTTCCAGGACTGTATTTTCTCAACATGTGAGGAAAGTATGTGAAATCATAACAAAATTGAAGCTGTTTTAGGTTAAAATATGCAGACTAAAAATCATTTCACCTTTCATGTTCATTTGAGCCTTCAACTTAACAGACAAGCACACGCGCACTTACACACACACACACACACACACACACACACACACACACACTCATGGGCACCTGTGCACGCATATACATTTGGGACACTCTATCAGGATTTTGTCCATGTTTGTGAAGATAAATGACAATATCACAGACTACCCTAACGTATAACAAATATTTTTGACACCAATTAGTCTGGACCAATAAAAACGGAATGCACGCTGAAGAGTTCCCAGGAGTAATGGGTCTTGGGAAGGACAAAACTAAACAGAAATGCCGTTGTTGGCTTGGACAGACAGCAAGTTTTGTTTTCAGAATTCTTACCAAATGACTGATGCTCTATTTTTCACTGATAAGTGCCGTGGCGGTTTCAAGTCGACACAGCCTCACGGCCACAGAGGAGAAATGTTCTTTTTAATTAGGAAAGCCTTTGTCAGCCTAGAGAGGGAGTTTTTTTCCAATGGAATGGGTGGAAATTCATCTCTCCAGTCCCTCCCACTGATTTTCCTAATGAACTGAGCTTCATTAGATAGAGCTAAGGCAAAAATTATCCTAAACTAAAAGCTAAAATTTTACCCATTAAGAGAAAATGGGGACCATGACGCACAGAACAGCTCCCAAGGATTTGCTTTATTTCTTTTTCTACTCCTTATTAAAGTGGTAAGAACACTTCCATAAGACTTGCCCTCTTAACACGTTTTTAAGTGTACAATACAGTATTGGTAACTATAGGCACCACGTTGTACAGCTGATCTCTAGAATTTACTCACCCTGTAGAACTGAAACTTTATGCCTATTGAACAGCAGCTCCCCAATCCTCCCTCCCCAGCACCTAGGAACCCCCATTCTATTCTCTGCTTCTAAGAGCTTGACCCTTCTAGACTCCTTGTGTTAAGTGAGGTCATGCAGAATTTGTCCTTCTTATTTCAATGAGCAGAATGTCCTCAAGGTCCATTCACGTTGTCTCATATTGCAGCCTTCCTTTTAAGCCTGGATAATATTCCATTGTATGTCTCTACCACGTTTTCTTTATCCATTCACCTGTGGACAGACATCAAGGTCATGTCCATACGTTGGCTATTGTAAATAATGCTGCCGTGAACACGGGAGTGAAGATAGCTGTTTAAGATACTGATTTCAGTTCTTTTGGATACTCAGGAGTGGGATTTCCAGGTCATAGGGTAGTTCTATTCTAATTTGTTAAGGAAACTGTGTACTATTTTCCATAGAGGCTATACAATTTTACCTCCCCACCAACAGTGAACAGAAGTTCCAATTCTTCCACATCCTTGCCAACAATTGTTACTTTGGGGGTTTTGGGGGGGGGGGGGGGATGTTTGTTTGATGATAGCCGTCCTAACAATCTCATGGCGGTTTTTGTTTTAAAAATTTTTTTTAACACTTATTTATTTTTGGGAGACAGAGAGACAGAGTGAGAGAGGGGCAGAGAGAGGGAGACACAGAATCTGAAGCAGGCTCCAGGCTCTGAGCTGTCAGCACAGAGCCTGACACGAGGCTCGAACCCATGAAGTGTGGGATCATGACCTGGGCACAAGTCGGACGCTCAACTGACCGAGCCACCCAGGAGCCCCTCATTGTGGTTTTGATACGCACTTCCCTGATGATTACTGATTCTGAGCATCTTTTCATATGCCTGCTGGCCGTTTGTATGTCTTCTCTGGAGAAATGTTGACTCAAGTCCTTTGCTCATTTAGGTCAGTTTTAACAATCAGATTCTAGGTTGCTGCTTAAAATCTTGATTAATGTATGTTTAAAAAGAAAAATGTTACCACTAAAAAATGTACTGTTCATCACAAGTGTTCATTATCAGCATGCATGTTGTGCAGACTAGGTAACAGTAGCCAAATTACAGCAGAGAACAAAGTTCCAGACCAAACTTCCAGAAATTGTTGCCTTGACCAGCTTCACATTTGTCAGTAAGGATGGAGCCAGGAACCCATCCAGCCTCTGACTTCTGCAGCAACCGTGCAGGCATTACCAACAACGTTTCCATTCCATTAAACAGCAAAAACCTTGACTACAGCGTTGACCACCACCCAGGGCTCAGAACCGTCACCAGCTCCCCGTGTCTCAGTGAGTGAACCTGGATAAAGTTCTCCGCTGACCCTGATCTACTGACAGTGACCAAGCCCACTCAATAAACACTTTGTTTTGTTACGGTCCATAAAATTAACTGAGCATCTGACTTTATGTGACCTACCCCACGGGTGACTTGAAAATCTGAGCATGGTTGAGTCGGTGGGGGGGGGGGGGGGGGACACCATTCAGAATCAGCTTGTTTCCTCAAGGATGTGCTGTTTGGTCCGAAGAGGAATTAGCCTTCAGCCTTTATCTTCTTTCCCCACAACACATCACCACTAGTACAGAAATTCAGTACCTCCCTCAAACCATTGGCCAAAATAAGAGAGCACACACAACGTACAGCTATTTGGAAGGCAGAGCTGTGCAAGGTGTGTGCGTGGCTGTGCAGTTCGAGTCCCTTGAGAAGAAAACACTGAGAAATAATTATATGGGCAACTGGGGCCGCCACTCTGGAACACAGTGTGGAGGATCCTGAAAAAGTTAAACATAGAATTACTCTATCATCCTGCAACCATGCTACTAGGTAGCTACCCAAAGGATACAAAAACACTATTCAAAGGGGCACATGCACCCCAATGTTTATAGCAGCATTATCTACAACAGCCAATTATGGAAAGAGCCCCTGTGTCCATCGACTGATGAATGGGTAAGAAGTGGTATGTATGCATACATACACACACACACACACACACACACACACTGTTCTAGACGATACACTCCAAGTAATGCACCCAGCCTGAGATTGTATCAGTCAGTATCGTACAGCTGAGAAACAAAAAGCCCTCCACTCACAAGTAGCCTGCCATCAACTAAAAGCCCCGTTGCTGGAGTAAGTGTCCCCAGCCTTCAAAGGGGGAGGCAGAGATCTGCACTTTTGTCCCACCATCCTTCAGATTTCCAGCTGGAGGTGCTTTCCAGGAGCCCTGGCTCCGCCCTCGGCCCCAGCCTTCACTCGCCTGACTGACTCCTTCCCAAGCACCACGCCTGATGGCAGGGTGGGAGATACTGCTCAGCTCAGCCCCTCCTCCACCCTCCAGAGAGGGCCTCGGGCCTGACCTTTTAGGTGTGAGCTCAGCTCGGGCATGGCTAGCAAGCCCATCTGGCCACACAAGTGGAACTTGTGGGTTTTATCACTGAGCTGACATTTAAAAAATCTCTGACTCCTGTGGCCACCTTTCAGTTCAGCCAGGACCCGGGAAGGGAAGCAAGGGGGTGATCACGTGTGCAGGCTCCATGCTTTTTAGACCAGGAGCAGACACGTAACCCTGCTCAAGATCATGTTGCTGGATCTGGTTCACAGCCTCAACCTGCCAGGACTTTGGTGGTGTGCTCTCAACTCTTAGACCTTTATAATTTTTTAAGGTTTATTTATATTTGAGAGAGAGAGGGAGAGAGAGGGAGAGGGAGGGAGAGGGAGAGAGAGAGAGAGAGGAAGAGCGCACAAGCAAGGGAGGGGCAGAGAGAGACAGAATCTGAAGCAGGCTCCAGGCTCTGAGCTGTCAGCACAGAGCCCAACAAGGGGCTGGAACTCATAAGCCCTGAGATCCTGACCTGAGACAAAGTCAGACGTTTAACTGACCGAGCCACCCAGGTGCCCCTCACTCTTAGACTTGTCTTTCATCTCCCGATCATTTATGAAATGTGACCAGGAGAGAACTATGGGTACACTCAGACAAGCCACCCTTCAGTTTCGCCCCGAGGTGATTTGTCCATTAATCAGAACCACGTGGGCTCTGTTGCTAATGGTTACTAATCTTTCTAATAGGCTTCCCTTCCCAAAGCCATTTTCCACTCCATAGCCAGTGGTGTTTTGGGTTTGTTTGGGTTTTGTTGCTTTTTTACATGCAATGCGTGTGTCAGCTCCTGTTTAAATATCTGGCTTTTCTTCTTCTTCTCCCTCTTCTCCTTCTTCTTCTGGGTTTTCTTCTTGCCCCCCCCCCCCCCCCCCTTCCTTCTCCTCTTCCTCTGCCTCCTCTTCTTTCTCCATTATTATATGTATATAATGGAATATTACTCGGCCATAGAAAATAATGAAATCTTGCCATTTGCGATGACATGGATAGAACTAGAGAGATTTATGCTAAGTGAAGTAAGTCAGAGAAAGACAAATACCATATGATTTCACTCATATGTGGAATCGAAGGAACAAGACAAATGAGCAAAGCGGGGCGGAGAGGGAGACAAACCAAGAAACTGGCTCTCAACTATAGAGAAAAAACTGGTTACCAGAGGGGACAGGGTAGGGGGATGGGTGAAATAGGTGATGGGATGAAGGAGGGTGATGCTTGGAAGAGTTGAATCACCATATTGTACACCTGAAGCTAACATGACACTGAATGTTAACCAACTGGAGTGTAAATAAAAAGTTGAAAAGAAACACGTACGGTAACATTTTACGAATAGTGGTTCAGAATTCCGTAGGCACGGCTTATAGTCACACCTGTAGTGACTTTGTTCAACTGGCTGTTGTTAATTAGAACCACTGGACACTGGACAGTGAGCCATGGTTCCATGAAAGAACACAAGGCGATCAGAAAAAGAAGAAACAAGTATACATGTGAAAGACGACGCGGGCGATGCCTGTGAAGGCTACAGGGGAGGAGGGGCGAGCGTGGAGAGCCTTCAGATGAGGGTGCAGGTCTGCTCCTGGTAAAAGGCGAGAGAACAAGGAGGTTTGGGCGGCAGAAGTCTCAGACTGTATGGAGTACTGAGAAAGACTCGGCAACCTGATGTACAGCGCCCGGACTCACTGCTTCTGAGAGGAATCCGCCCTGGGCAGCAGTGGCCGGGTTCTGGGACGCCCGCCACGCTCGGTCACTGGTTGGGTGCAGCCCATGGGAGCCTGGCTGGAATGACCCATGGGCGTGGCAGCTGGAGGGTGTCAGCCAGCCAGGCTCCCGAAGCAGGTTCTCTTGAAAAGAGATCTGAGTGGGGCCGCACGATGGCCCTTCCCTCTCGTCTCTCCTTAATTCAGAGCCTCTGCTGTGAGAGGCGTCTGTTGTTTTTGAAGCTACCATTAATTTCCCTACCTTCCGGTCACAACACGTAGATTTTCCTGGAGGAAACCACAACCACATTCCAGTCTCCTTTGTGTGGGTGAAACTGGCCCTCCTCCCTGCAGATGTGGTCATACGACCGTAAGCAATCAGAATGTGTTCTGTCCCCACTGCAAGGGACTAATGAGGACATGGGCACAGCACCCAGAGCCACTGAGATCATCGCAGGGCTTTTGCTGGGAGTTGAGCACACGGACTGTATCTTTCTTGCTGGGGTTGCTGTGGGAACAGCAATGAGCCTGCAGCCACCGGAAGTGGTCTCGACCTGCCAAGGCAAAGCCCGCCTGAGAATAAAGCCAACAGAGAGAAGAGCAAAGACAAGGAACGGGGCAAACGAGACGAAGGCATGATGATGTCTCTTGAGTCCCTTGGTCCAGTCATGCTTGAAGGCACGGTTTATGCCCGGACTCCTCAGTCAAGGAGCCGATGGCTTTCCTTTCCTGTTTAAGTTAGATTTTCTGTCACTTGCCACCATGAGTCTTGATTGATGTATTTAGTTTTCACTAATAGCTTTGGTGGACCATAGTCCATATTCTTATCCTTCTCTAGCAGACTGAGAATATAATTTCAGGCCCTATAGAAAAATTATACAAGAATACACTTGTATTACTTATGAAATTGATGAAAACACAATTTTCAGAATATTCAGAACATTTTTGTTGTCTCCCTTACCCTGTTCATCAGTGTGCAATCCTGTGGGGACACAGTGTTCATGAATATGTGTCTGGATCAGTCCTGGGAGTGAGCCCGTGACTGAGGGAGACCCCATTAAAGTCCACTTGCATGGCACCCCTACCCCATCCCATTTCCCCGGCTGCCAAATGCATTCCATCAGTGCAGGTGGAAATATTGTTAGGCCATCTGAGGCAATGACTTCTGCCGATGGCCACTTTTCATATTCAGGTATCTACAGGGGCGGCAAGATCCAGTTTGCCTTCCCTTGCTAACTCAAGGGCCGGCTTTTTGCTGAGACTTGAGTGATCCTATTATTTGGAGAGTTTTGTCCATTTTCATGTGAATCACAGTAGGTGTCAAAAATTTCTTTCCATGGTAGTCCGTTATTTTTGCCTCTAAATACTGCAATTTTGTGACAAAGAACTTACAGGGTTATGAACTTTATTCTAATCTCCTATGTGCAAAAGAGCTGATAACACACTGTTTGTTCCCTGTGATGCTAAAGCCATTTGTTCAATGCCATGGGGATTTTTGAATTATTTGTCTCCAAGCGTTTCAAAGTACTTGAAGTTTTCATTCTGATTTTCTCTAAGCTCAAATGCCCATTTTAAATTTATAAGACTCCTTGAGATTTCCAGTCATACTGCTCACAAATATATTCTGGAACAAAGAAATAACACCTCTGGATAGTTTTCCTAAACTATCACCAATAGCCAGCATCCTTTAAGCACATACTCCAGATAGGACCTCAGGACAAGCTCTGAGGATCCAAGTCGAGGCGCTTAGTTACCACCACTGAAAACCATCCAACAGACCACCTGAGAAAAAAATAGTTCAGTGTTATAAAGAGCATAACCCTGGGTACAGAATCTTCTGAACTAACCAAAGGACATCTTCTAGGGAAAGACATTTTGTAGTCTCATCTGCTCTCTGCCTTTGAAAAATGCAAACGAGACCATTTCTGGAGCTTAAAATTCTTAACTTCCAACAAGACGGCACGTTTTGAGAAGACGTTATCTTGTTACCGAAGCACAAGAGGTAAGTCTCCGGTACAACCTCCTTGAGAGTAGAAATGCCAGAGGAGAGGAAGAAAGAGAGAGCAAGAGCCCCCTCTCATGGTGCAGGAGGGTCCATGCAGGAAGGTTACTCACCTGAGTGTCTTGCCCTGGGCTGTCTGGAACTCATCACAAGGTACCTACATTTCTCCCACTCAGAGGAAAATCATCGCCTAGGCTAATGTGTTCTGTGAATCTCGTTTCTGTTCATTGTGGGCTCGTGGAGGGTAAATAAACCTCAAAAATGAGTGAGAGGGAAGAAAAATAGGCAAATACTTCAAGATGAATCAAATGTTACCTGCCATTACTACCTATTGGCCTTCAGATGTCCTGTCTCTTCAACTTGTAAACTTTCTGGAAACAAGGGCATCTACAGAGACTTACTGTGGCACCATCAAGGCACCATGACTATCATATGTACACGTTGCATTGAATTCATGATAATGAGTTATTATCTAAAAATAAGCCTTCTCTGAAATCTCAGAAACCGCTGTTCTGAAAGCTCTTTCTTGCCTGAAATCTGTGAAATGAGTTAACTTTGCTCACTGGAAACTTGCAGCCAAATCAGTTTCCTTATTCAAGACAGTGGCAGCCAGGCACACTGGGAGAGCAATTTTGTAAACGGGTTGCCAATAGACTTATATCTCCCCATAATATATCCATCATAAAACTGGATGAACCAATTTGGGAAATCATAGCTCAGTCCAATAATGTAAGTCATCAGCAGATTCTGGAAGTGTTGTTTCTTTTCTAACCCACAGAGGAAGAACCTGCTCCCCCAGAATGCCCAAACAGCCAAGGCTGGGGAAGCAGAGTCCTCTTGGATCTTGCTGCACAAGGCGGGGAAGATCACTTAGTCATGCTTGGTCCAGCAATCTCTCGGCTAGAAACTCAAACTGAACCAGCCTCTCCTCTAACCTCCTCAAGGGGAAGTTCCAAGAACCACACTTATCAGTCAGTATGCCTATAGGAAGCAACCTCTATCCCAGCTCAAGAGCAGCCATTCTCCCTGCTTCTGATGGGAAGAGAAAGATCACTTATGGACTAGAGTGGCCATCTCTACAATCATGGGCAGTAATGCCATGAGAAACATCTGTCAGGAGGAGCGAAGTAACCGAATTTGGGAAATTCAAATTTCTGGGCTTTTTTGGTCCAAGCTGTGTAGATAATGGCCTTTCTCAGTCACTGTTGGTACATAGAGTTGAGTAGTTTCCTTACTAATATAAAATAATTTAAATTCAAATGCGAAGGTGCTCATATTCTGCAAAATAGTTTTCACTTTCACTTTCCACGTGCATTATTTCATCAGCTCCCAAGATGACTCTATTTGAGAACCATCTCTCTTTCAGCAGAGGAAAATGACCCAAGACAATACTAGAAATCAGAAATCATCAACCAGGTTACTGGAGGGATCCAAGAAAATCAAGGCATTTGGGGGGTGGGGTGGGTAGTGATTGTGAAAAACAGCCTTCATAATTCATCTGGCTGTATCCAGTCGGTGGTGATTCAGTGAATCAGGATGTTCTGAGAGTTCGGAGCACAGACCACACAGCAACATTGAGCAGGTGGTGTTCTTCCTCTCTTCTCTGAAATTTGCGGCATTAGAGTAATGGCCCTTTGACAACATGGCCTTAAAACAAAGATCTTTTGACAAGGGCCATCGTCTTTTCAAACTGCAGCAAGACCCATGGGATTAGGAGTCATGAAGTAATGTGAGTCATGAAGATGACAAGATGACAGGACATCTAACGTTCAGTACTAAATACTGCCGGGGTCTACTGCCAGAACATGGCCTGGGTTGCAGCCTGTTGCTTAAAAACAAGACAGAGACTCCACAAGAGCACCTGAGACCTGGATTGACCACCCCAAAAAACAACCTAGATCCCATTCAGCTGGATGGAGGGCAGGGGAGATGCTGAGGAAAGTCCCGTCCAGTCAACCAAGCACAATTTCCACTGCAAATGGCAATAACACCATCAGCAGCAAGGGCCATTCTGATATGGAGAGTTGGCAGAACTTGGTACTGGAGAATGCCTTTGGAAAGTACTTAGACCTGCAGATATCAGCTCAGAGCAGTCTTTGGTGAAAGACTGGTCTCTGGGAACTGGGCAGGGCTACAGTCTCTAAGAGAAGCTGGCAATAAAAAAGGTGGGACTCTACCAGGAAAGTGATACCTGGTTCTAGGTAAGTTAGTTGAAACAGTCCTGGACTCAGGCTTGGCAATGATGGCTGATATCAAACTATGAGAGTGAAGAAGGTTTAGCACCTGGATGTCTGGATTGTGTACATTAAAAAAAAAAAAATAGAAGAAGAAAAGAAAAAAAACCAAACCTATCTAGGTGCAAAATGTCTTTGTGGCAGAGACAGCTGGCTATCCCCCCAAAACTTGTGGTTTCTCTGTCCCATAGTAGATAGCTGTCACTGAGAAATGGCTTCCCAATAAGGTCCTATGTCTCCCAGTCCCTTTTGTATCCAGAAGGAGCCAAGTGAGCAGTCTTGGAAGTGTGGGATGCAGTGGGTACCCTTTCTGCCAGAGGCAAAAAGCAACAGCACAGCTGGCCCTCTTCTTCCCCCATCCATCAGCTGGGAGTAAAAGACAACAGAGAGATGGACCTTGGAACTCTGAACCAGCACAGAGGGGAAGCTGCCCTCAGATTAGAAACAACACATCCGATCTCGAAAGAGCAAGGAACAAACATCTATTGTGTTAAGTAAACCTTAAATGTAAAGGTTTGCTTGTGGATAATTCATGATCACACATCTGGCAAATGGAAGTCCTGAACTTGAGCCCCATGCCTACCACCTGGCCCGGTGCTCCTCCCACTACACTCTAGCTGCCCTTGAACTTGGGCTTCTAGTTTAACCACGTCCCATGGTTTGGTCTGACAGCCCGCATCCTCCCTTAGTTTAGAAGAAAGTAAGGGCTTACAGAAAGATCTTTGAACCTGAGTTGATAAATCTGACTCTGCTATCTAAGCAGATGTGTAACCTTGAACTAGACTTCTACCTCTGTGGCTTCAGCTTCTTCCCTCAAGAAATGAGGTGAGCCAGTGAGATGGGTTATGAAAAATACAACCTCACAAGTCTGGAATATGTCAGCACCCACAAAGTTGCCCCATTCTGTTGCCCCCCATTCTTTTGAGTTATTATTGATCATGGCCTCATGACCACAAATTCACATAGTCAAACTACTGTGCATCTAATTTATCTCATATTTAATACAAAAACTGCCAATGACCAAGATCACTCACTGTTGAACATTTCCTTTGTGCGTAGCCTATGTTTTCTTTCTAAATATTTCCATATAATTTTAATATAATGAGACATCCCTTGTAAGTTCATGATCAATATTGACATTATGCTTAGAAAGCAGTATCTTCACAAAGTTATCTTTGAAATCAATTCTACATTAATAGAAAACATAGCCATCAGGCACTTCTAGGGCTCATCTGACTTATTATGGAATGCTCTAGTTTTGCTCTTTATATGAACCTCTTAAACACAATCATATTGGAGTTTGTACTTTACAAGAGACATGATTCTTTAAAATAGATTTATCAGCTTCTTAGGCTCCCTCTGAATTCGAGGCTTTGAGTAAAGACCAGGAATGCATTTGGTCATCTGGCTGTCACAATTCTTCTCAACCTTTTTAATTTTTTTGCTTTATAGGTGCCCACTGAAAGTTATATTTGTCCATCCTGTTAGCATAAATATGCTGAAAGCAGGACTTTATAGGCTTGGGGTTCTCGCAGCTCCAAAGGCAAACAAAAGGCAGGAGTCATTCCCAGCACAAAAATTGGGAAGCTCAGTTTTGGCAGACTGACACTGACTTACTGACTTACTCTCTATCAAAAGAGAAAGTAAGTACTTATCCAGCTTGTTCAAGGTGCTATGAAGGACACAGATGCATCATGAAAATGAGGGTGATTCTTAAACAGCTCATGATATCATTGGGGGATGATGGAATTATTACAATTAGATGAAATAAATGAATGAATGAAATAGATTAAAACAATCACAGAAAAATCCATAGCACAGATCACAGTAAAATCATGCATTATGGTGCAGGTAACTTATTAGTACTGCTGTCATGACTCAGAGGTCGGAAATAGGATGGGTAGGGAAGAGTGCAAGGAAGTAGGACCTGAGCGAGATCTGATAGCAGAATTTGGATGAAGAAAGACAGGGAGGTTTCCGTGGGAGAACAGCAGCATTTGTGAAGAATGGCCATGACTTCCTTGTGGGTTGGAAAAGAGACATCTTGCTAGATATCTGATGAGGACGTGCTTGTGAAATTGTCCTGCAAATTATAAAGCACCCATTATTAGAAACATTTTTATTGTTGTGGATATTGTGGAAATTGAAGTGAACCCAAGAAGCCTTCTCATTCCATTTTTCTCATATACCGGATAATCGCACATGAGTTACCTAGACCGCCTTGCTCCTTTGGGCACATTGAATTCTTCAGGGGATTAGAGATCCTGCATGTAGTGTCTGGTTTCAGATGTTTATCATTAATGATGTCCAGCGCTAGAGCCCCATTTGTACTATTGTTGTGTATGTTGCCTTCTAGTCTATCAGGCAGGTGTTCTGAGTTTTCAAGGCAGGTTTGAAAACAAGGAGTCATTTGAAGTCCCTGGATACTGGATGCTCTCAAATGTCCTAACTGACTTTATCATCCCTCTCTTTGGGTCAACATGAAATTAGGGTGACTCATCTACAATCAGAACCAAGCCAGGGTATAAGTCTGCATGTTAGAGCTCATCTGCAGCCCAGGCAGCGCCCAAAACCACGTTTCCGAACTTTCTGGGTGATCGGCTTCACTGGAGTTCTCACCCTATGTTCAGTTTCCCACCCTCCTTTGCAGAGTCTCATCCAGTGGGTCTGGAATGAGATCCTGCAGATTACTTTAATGCTAGGGAGGCTTGAGAAAACCAATGCAAGGCCAGCATGATCCTCACTACCCCGAAGAAACAAAAGTTCTGGATAAATTGAAGCTGTTTTCATAAAATAAGCCCTTAACACGCTTTCATGGGATTTGTGGAGAAATGGAGATGCTCTCTGTAAAAATTTGCTAATTTGGAATGCAGAATGCAGAAGACTACCTTGACCTAGAATGTAAGGTCTACTTTTGGTCACAAACTGCATTCCTTTCCTGTGAAGTTAAATAGGGTAAGGTACATATCCTTCCTATTTGTCAATTATATCTCAATAAAGATAGGGGAACATTTTTGAAAATCTCAAAATTCAAAAAAAATTTTTGATCAAATGTACTTAAATATTTTAGGAGAAGCTTATTTAAAATACAGAAGTAAAACTGATATTCACATCTTATTAAGCTGGTTTAATATTATTTTACTTCATATGTTGAGTTTTCTCAAAGCATGATTCACTTAAACATTTAAACACATTTGTTATTATTTCCAATCACACTGTGAATTCTTTCCCAGATTTAGTATCAAGAAAAAGCCTATGCCTTCTAATGAATTATAACTGGGTCTTCTTTTATAGGATAATGAGAACAATTTGACACCAGAGTTTGATATAATCATAAAACAGTGAACTTCTAAATGTAATCAACCTCTAGATATAATCCATATATGCTAACAACATTAACTACAAGCTTATAAAAACTGGCTGACATCATTTATAGCATATGGAAATAATGGTTGAAATACCTATGAAAAAAATCTGAGATCATTCATACAGAAAGTGACTCTTTACCCCTGAATTTTGGGTAAATTTTGTCACATGCATATTTTTTGACCAGCATTCACTACCTTGACATGTTCTAAACAGTTGTGCAGTTTTTACACACATTCAAAAGCACCTTACGCTTACTGAATTAAGGGGAGAGGGAAAATTTTATTTATTTCACGAGAGATTCAAGACAAGATTTACAAACAAATCCAGAATCCTAGGACTTTTATAGATGGTTTGCCATGGCCTACTCTTTAATTTCATGGAGGGAAAAGATGGGAGCCAGAGATGTTGTGGGATTTGTCTGTGGTGTAAGTACAGGGAGGAACATGGGGCCTGTGGCAGGAAGCCCAGGACAGAGGTGGATCCCCATAGAACCTGCTACCTAGAGAAGCCCATGCCAGCATCTACTGGCTCTGTGCTCCATCCTGCACCCAGGGGGGTCCCAGTAAACACTACCTAAATTAGATAGAATGCAATCCCTTTTATCAAAACTCTTAAAAAGTCTGAGAAAAATATACTATAAGGCATAAAACTCAGCCTCCAGGAAAAAGCTTTCCTACCAACATTTCTAAAAGGATCCATAGAGTACATGGCAAGCTGGGTTTTGTTCTGGAAAGGACAGGGAAGGGAAGGCGGCATCGTGTTAACTCAAGCTCTGCAGATGTTGGATAATTTGGGATCTCATTTATTCACAGAGAAAACAAAATGTGGCCTCATTACAGTCAAGAAGAGGGTTATTTGAGGCCAGCAGCTGATGTAAACCTAGTAAACACATACACACACAAGGACACACACATAAATATGGAAATCTATGCCAAAACAAAACCTGAAAACTCTTCCCCCATCTGTCTGTGCCTCAGAGAAGTGGGTGATCCCTGAGCCCCCAAAAGCTACTTCCCAGCATAGCAGGCACAGACACACACAGAACTGGCTGTGATACAGGGGCAGTGTCACTCTAAAGTGACCAGTCCTCCACTTGGTGGAGGTCCTCCTCACCAGTATTGTAACCAAAGGCATGATTGACAAAAACAACGGTATGAGACATAGATACACAGAGAACTGGTAGAATTATGGTAAGAAGTAAAGGATCAAACGAATACACAGTGCTGGGCACATGTTATGAATGGCACAGGAGGTGGTCACTGTTATCATTACACAAATTCATATCTCTGGGAAACAAACAAGGTACAGCAATGGAGGTGGTAGAGAAAGGAAAACACTTGGCTACTGTATCCTTCATGCCAGGCACCACCATCTGCAACCCCCAGTTTACTGACTGGTTTACTCCTCTGTCCCTCTGCCCCACCCAGCCTTCCCTGAAACCTATGCCTTCTCCACCACTACATCCCTAACAGACAGTAGAAGCCAAATTAAATATTAAATACTTGGGTTGTTGACTTCTCTCTGTCCTTGCCTGACCTTTCTTCCATTCTTGTCCATCTTCTCAAAGACGGAGGAAAAAAAGAGAGAGGGAGAGTGAGCTGAAGAAGTCTAGAGAAAAACCCCAATCTGGCTCCCAGTCTCCTAGAGATAAAGCCTATAGGGCCACCATATTTCTCCCAGGCCACATCAGTAGGTATGAGTCCAACAGTAAAAGCAAGAAGAACAATGGACAGGAAGACACTAAACCACTTGTTCCTAAAGAAACAAAGACTTCTTCAGAATGAACTTTCTGATTGCAGGGGCCTAGATGTCAACTGTCACAACTGTAAGGCCAAATCTACATGGTTGACTTGTCTTCATTTTCTGCAGAGATCTTTCATTTATCCTGAAGTGTTTGATCTATACACAATGCTGTAAGGTAAATAGCTCCATACACTGTACAGGAAAACAGACTCAAATCAGTTGTTACTCACCCCATCAAGCATCTGACAAATGAAAGAAGTCTCAAATCAAGCACTTCCAAATGCAAATGCAGGGCTTACTACAACACCCTGGGGCCATGGGCACCCCAACTCTGTGGTCAGCATGGCCCTGTGGACGCCCTGGCCTCATGGTCACTCCAGCCTCATGGACACCCCAGCCCTGTGGACATCCTGACCCTATGGCCCTAATATCTGTAAGTGGCTCCCATGACGCTTGATGCCTGTCATAGCTTTCAATGCTGTCAGGTCCTTGTTGACCACCATTCCCATTCCTCCTGCTCTCCAGCTGCTGGCTAGCCAGAGTGCCACTGAAGACAAGAGTGGGATGGGAGTGTTAACGGGCATCCTTTAAGATCAAGTATCAGCTCTCAAATGCCTTATTTGGGGAAGAATTTCCAATTTTGTGAGAAGAGTGGCAGGCGCAGTCCACTTTCTATCCTTGTTTTCTTACTCCTCTTCTTTCACATCTTTCTCTTTTTACATTTGTAACTAGTTTATTCCTTTTTCCTCAAGATCATCTAGCTGGCCAAATCATCAGAGTGCAAGGTGGGAGATGCTGAAGTGCGCCATAATGCCTTCCTTTTGGTGACTCAGACCTGCATTGGGGACCCTGCATTTGGATAGGCAGCCCCTTCCTAGATTCTTTCACCAAAAGCCATAAAGGAGAGTGTGTCTTGTATCTCATAAAGGAACAGAGAAAGGGAGGGGGAGGGAGGAAAGGGAAAGAAGAGGAGAGGAAAGAGAAAAGAGAAGGAAAATGTAGAAAAGGAGGAAGGGAGATAAGGAAGGAAGGAAGGAAGGAAGGAAGGAAGGAAGGAAGGAAGGAAGGAAGGAAAAAAGAAAACCCTCTAGGTTCCTGGGAAAGACTTTTGTTTCACTCTTACAAGATCCCCAACACATGGTTAAGAATTTGAAAACAAACAAACAGGCTATCACGGGGCATGAGCAGCATGCAAAGGAGAGCAGTTTCCAAGGTGCCCTTGGACACGAAGGCCGTGCCCCTCCCACGGGTTTCCTGTTGGGCGTCTTGCAGGGCTGCTACGTGATAGGTGCCATCAGTGTGTGTTAAGTGGATAAACACCTATGCCAAACTATAGTCTTACACGAATTCTTTCAAGAAAAGAGGGAGAAAAATCTCAGAAGTGCTTTAAAAATTTCTTGTAGCTAGTTCATCTTCATTTGCTGTATCTACAGAAGCCAACAAGCACAGTTGGAACAAATAGGTTAATAAAACCAAGCCAGATGGCCAGCCATTAATTTTGTTGCTTCTCTGCAGCCATTACAGATTTATCTTTCAAAGTTCTACACTAATCAGAGTGTAAATTCCCCTGAAGCCATTTGGTGCCTTGGCAAGTAAGCCAGACCATGAATTTCTAAGAATCTGCACCCTCATTAGTCCCTAAGGACTTCCTCTCATCCTGTTATTGACCATGAGAGATTAGCTGTCTTGAAAAATACCATTCTAAAACATTATACTTTGATGCTGTATTTTTTCATTAATTTGTATTTCTCTCTCTTGAAATGTATATCCATTAGCGTAGAGCTTTGAACTCTTGGTGAAGGAAGCAATGGACTTCTGGCCCAGGTGGTGTGGTCTGTATGTCAAATCTTCCTTCACTCAACTACCATCATCATCATCAAACACACAGGAGTAACCAAGAACATGCAACGGAGAGGATTAGGAGAACCTAACTGAGTAGAGAAGCAGGACAAACATCTTTGTCAACAGAAAAGGAAAAGAAACAGAAAAAAGAAGTTGAGGCTGACCTGAACCTGCTGTTGTCCAGCTCTGAGGACAGACAGAAGTATCTGGGAGGATGCATGTGATGGACTTTTGGTGTGGTAGGGTCTGGAGCTGACAGCCAAAAGAGAATTCTTGAGGCATCCATCTTTGGTGCAAAAGGTGATTTTATTAAAGCACAGGGACAGGACCAATGGGCAGGAAGAGCTGTACTAGGGTTGTGTACTAGGGTTGTGGTTATGTACTATAGAGTTGGGGAGGTAAAGGGAAAAGGGAGGCCTCCAGGACTTTCATATGCTAATGAGGACTCCTAAGATAGGAGGCCTAGCTAAGCTGGAGGCCTAGCTACTGTCAGGCTAAGGTTGTTTTTTCTCTAGGAAGGCAGTAACATTAAGACAGTATGATGTTCCTGGAGAAATGTTATACTCTCTATTTGCCTCAAGTATTTGTCAGTGGGCTGCATGTTATAAAGAAATTTAATGCTATTTACATTTTCTTTTTTAATTTTTTTTAATGTTTATTTATTTTTGACACAGAGAGAGACAGAGCATGAGCAGGGGACGGGCAGAGAGAGAGGGAGGCACAGAAGCTGAAGCAGGCTCCAGGCTCTGAGCCGTCAGCACAGAGCCCGACGTGGAGCTTGAACTCACGAACTGTGAGATCATGACCTGAGCTGAAGTCGGACGCTTAACCGACTGAGCCACCCAGGCGCCCTAATTTTTTTAATGTTTATTATTTTTGAGGGAGACAGAGAGACAGAGAGCAAGCAGAGGAGGTACAGAGAGATAGGGAGACACAGAATCTCAAGCAGGCTCCAGGCTCTGAGCTGTCAGCACAGAGCCCGGCGTAGGGCTGGAACTCATGAACTGCGAGATCATGACCTGAACTGAAGTTGGACACTCAACCAACTGAGCCACCCAGGCACCCCTGTTATTTACATTTTCTTCTTGCCTGTGTTCCCCACATCACTATGGAGTGGAGAGTGATGATAGGGCTCCAGAAAACTGAGTCTGTAGGTTCCTGGAAATGAGGTTATCAATAAGATTGTCTTTTCTTGTAATTTACTAAGATATCTGTAAACTAATGGAGACTCATGTCCTGCATCACTGTGATCTCTATCAGTTAATCATTGGTTTTTCCCTCTCCTTTGTTCTTGGGCAGCCAAGAATACCTGAGGAATATCACACATATCCCCCCCCCCCTCAGGGGTGGGGGGTGTTGTTAGCTTGTGCTTTTCCTCAGCTTGCCTTGTGCTCCCTCATCACATCTGTTAGGTAGTTAGGGATCAAAACCAAGCTCTCAGTTTGAACTGAGCTGGACCAGACTCCTCTTCCTACAAGGAAAGGACAGTAGGATCCAATGTGGCAGGCAATGTGAGCTGCTTATATAGAAAGGCACGAGGAAGCTGACCCTGGCTTGCAGGTAGGACCTGAGTGTCAGCAACACAAGGCTGTTGTTTAATTGCATCAGGACACCCAAAGCAGCAGGACAACACTCCATTCTGGACTCTGAGCTCCAGAGAAACAAGGTGGAGGCAGGCAAAAAATGACCAGCCGGGGCAGGGGAGAGAGAAGAGGGGCATGAAGGGAATGTACACAGAGAGAGGGTGATGAGATGAGCCCGCAGATCTAAAGTGAGAAACACCAGTGCTAAGAGTAACACACCACAAATCAACCACCGGGAAGTGAAGTGACCCCCGATGAAATAAAAATCATTTTAAAATGTAAAACATGGCTTTAAAATGAAGTTATGTTTGATACTCGGAGATTGGAGTAAGAAATAACATTTTTTCATGGGAGATTCTGAACCAAAACATAATAGCATAACAAGAGTGCATTAAAATTCCTGGAAATTAAAGCAAAATAGTTTGTTAATTAGAAAACACCAGTTTAGGGGATGTCTGGGTGGCTTAGTTGGTTAAGCGCCCAACTCTTGGTTTCAGCTCAGGTCATGATCTCATGGCCATGGGATCAACCCCCCCCCCCCATCCCTCCACCTTTGGACTCCACACTGAGTATGGAGCTTGCTTGGGACTCTCTCTCTCCCTTTCTCTCTGCCCCTCCCCTATTCACCTGTGCTGGCTCTCTCTCTCTCTCCATCTCTCAAAATGAATAAATAAATAAACAAACAAACATACAAACATTTTTTTAAAAAGAAAGAAAAATACCCCATTAAAAAAAAAAAACACTTGGGGAGTAAATTTTTAAAAATTAAAGAATTAGAGAATATTTCTGAAATGTATATTATGCAAAAGACAGAAATAAGATGTTTAAAATATGGAAAAGACATGGAGAATATCTGCACACATGATTACATAATGATAAAACATAAGTGGTATGAAGGAAATCTTCAAAGCTGCCAGGCTGAAAGTGCTGATTATCTACACAGAAACCAGCAATTAGTTAGGAAACTAATATTTCATCAATGACAATCAAATGACAATTGATGACAGAAGACAACAATATCTTCCAAAAGCTCAGGGCAAAGCATAACATCAGATTAAAAACTATCATTCTAAAGTAACAAGAAAAAAAAGACATTTGCAGAGCCTAAAAATGAAAGTTTATCATCACTCCTGGACCATTTCTGCATAATAGTCTGTATTAAAGTAAGTATTTAAAAAGCAGAAAAGTAAACCTGGAGTGAATGCCTGGTACTTGAGAAACAATAGTGAGCACAGACATTGATGAAATGCATTGATTAACTTCATCAACTACTGAGCATTGACAAAAGTCAGATGGTGAAATATTGACAGAAATCAACAAGGGAAATGAGGGGAGAACTAACGAGAAAAACAGAAGGGAAAGGTAGAGCAAGCCAACATTCTTTTCTTTTGGAGGACAAAACAAATAAAAATAAATTTAGACAGTGTTGGGAAATTTATATCTGTGTACATATCTTAAAAAGTTAAAGCAACCACTGAAGAAATAGAAAAGTCATCTGTAGTTCTCAGACCAAAAGAAAAACGTGAACAAAAAAAACCACAGAAAAACAAAAACAAAAACCTAGATCAACCCAGCCAAACACAGAAACAGAGGAAAAGTACTAAAAGCAAAGTAAAGAGAAAATACAAAGATAAGGGGGTAATGTTCATAACAGAACGGCCCTAGTGTGGACCCCTCCAAAGCAGAGCCTGCTGGAAAGACTGGGACAGGGTTAGCTTTTTGGGAGACAATTCTAGCAAACGGATGTGAGATAGGAAAAGTGAGAAACCCAATAAAGGTGCGCCGGTGAGCTGGTTGGGCGCTCTGGGCGCTTGGAGCTCATTTGCAATGGGGACCCTCTCAAACCCTGAGAACTTGTCACACAAGGGAGGCACTGAGGCTCGGCCCTGTCTACCAACGTTGCCTCCCTGTGGCTCGACTTCTCATCGTTTCATCACTGAGCCTGTCTCTGGCAGAGCAAGTGTCTGCAGCCCCTGAGAAGGCCCTCAAGCAAAGGCAAAGGGTGACACGGACACGCGAGGTGAGGGTGTCAGCCTGCGGGGACAAGTCTCAGCTCAGGAGAACTCAGGTGGGCAGAGGTGAGGTGGAAAGTGGCCGCAAACAGCATCTGCCACAGCACGTGACGGAACTGGAGGCACCCACTTGAGGGATGATCAGGTTGGCTTGAAAAACAGCCATGTGCTGTTTCCAGGACACTGGCAACAAACTTAAACAGAAAGTTTCCAAATACAGGGCAAGAAAAAATAAACTGAGGAAAGATCTTCACACTTGTGGGTAAGAACAGGCACAAAGGTGACTGCGGGGGCAAGGACTGGAATGGCAGCAAATCACACGCCATTATGTTCACCGAAAGGAGAAGAGCTAAGTAGATGATAGTCCCGTAAGGAACACCTTGCAGCATCCATACCTCAAGGATAAAAATCAAATGGGAACATCCCGTGGAGACACTGTGCCACTTGAACTAGTTAAGAGAAGGACTTATCAACACTGCACATGTATACAGATCATTTATACTTCAGTATATTTCACTAACACAATTGTCTTCTAATATAGTTCAACTCTTAATATTGCTATATATTTATGATTGGGCAGGCTAATCGTGAACTTTCCCTTTAGTTGATTTGCCATCAAAAATTCTTCAATAAGGAATGGAGAATTAAAAGAAAAAAATTTTAATATTTAGAGAGAGATAGAGAGAGAGTGTGTGTGTGTGTGTGTGAGTGAGGAAGGGGCAGAGAGAGAGAGGGAGACACAGAATCTGAAGTAGGCTCCAGGCTCTGAGCTGTCAGCACGAGCCCAATGCAGGGCTCAAACCCACAAACTGTGAGATCATGACCTGAGCTGAAGTTGGACACTTAATCTACTGAGCCATCCAGGTGCCCCAGGAATGGAGAATTTTAAACAAAGATATTCCCTCCTTCAAGAGTCATATGCATAAATATGTTCACTGGTAAACTTAAATGTGCATAAGTGAATGGTTTCAGAGGATGCGGGCATTAAAAATTAAGGTTGTAGGGGAAAAGCTTATGAAATACTATGCACAACTGATTCTAGTGAAGGTGAGAGAGAGAGGGAGGGAGGGAAACAAATAGAAAAATAAAGTAGAAAAAGGAAGGAAAAAAATTCAAGAAACAATGGTAATAATAGAAAATGATGAAATAAGTTGATTAACCTAAAAGCCTATTATTTATCAGAACAGCAAAAAAAAAAAAAAAGAAATACTTAGGTTCAAATATAACAGAAGATATGCAAGATTTCTATGCTTCAAACCACAGAACACTGAGGAAAAATATGGGGAAAAAACTGAGTAAGTAGAGAGATACACAGTACCCATTGATTATAAGGTTTAATATTGACAATTTTCCACAAATTGAACTATAGATGTAATGCGATCCCAATCAAAATCGCAGCAGAAATGTCTGTTGAATTGGTAAGTTGATTGTAAGATTTACATGAAAACAGGAAAAGAAACAAGAGTAATCAAGACAATTTTAAAAAGAAGAAAAACCAAGTTTAAGGACTTAGCATGACCTGATTTCAAGACTTTTTATAAAGCTCTAATAATCAGGATAATCTGGTATTGATGAAAAGGGTAGAAACATAGATCAATTGAGCAGAATAGAGAGTACACAGATAGACTTACACGTAAATAATCAAATTATTTCCAACAAAGTTGCCACAGTAACTGAATAAGGGAAAGGCTAGTCTTCTCAGCAAATAGTGTTGGAACCATTGGACATCTGTGTGCAAACAAATAAATAAAGCTGCCCCAGACCTTGCACCATTTACAAACACTAACTCTCAACCTAAACCTAAAACTATAACATTTCTACTAAGAAACAGAGGAAAATACTTGTGACCTTGATTTAGGCAAAGATTTCTTAAACACTGAAATCATGATCCATAAAAGAAAAAAAAATCAATAAACTGAACTTCATCAGAAGTAAAAACCTCTCTTCGTTGAAGGAGTCTATTAATAAAATTTAAAAAGCAAGCTGCTGGGCACCTGAATGGCTCAGTCGGTTGAGCTCTTGATTTCAGCTCAGGTCATGATCTCACAGCTGTGGATCTGAGTCCTCAGTCGGGATCTGTGCTGGCAGCATGAAGCCTGCTTAGGATTGATTCTCTCTCTCTCTCTCTCTCTCCCTCTCCCTCTCTCTCTCTTTCTCTGCCCTTCCCCTGCTCTCTTTCTCTCTCTCAAAATAAACATTAAAATTTTCTTAAATAACGGGGAGGAGCCAAGATGGCAGAACAGCATGGAAGTTTTTTACGTGTCTCGCATCCCTGAAATATGGCCAGAGAAACCCTAAACCATCCTGCACACCTAGAAAACGGATCTGAGGATTAACACAACAATCTGCACAACCTGAACCACAGAATTCAGCAGGTACGCGGCGCGGAGAGCTGAACTTGGGGAGCGAGAAGGTGCAGGAAGGGAGGTGCTTCTGTGAGCGGAGAGAGGACAGAGACTGGGGGGGCGGGGGAGAATACGGGAAAAGCACTCCCCCCAAAAGCAGCTGGAGAGAAAGTGGAAAAGTGGAAACAGCCGCAGGGACTGAACTAAAACGGGAGAAGGGAGAAAGGCGAGGGTTTAAATTCCATTAAGACTGTGAACAAGGGGAGCGCAAGGGCTGCAAATCCGCAGCTCCCTACCTGGCGGTGCTCTGGTGGGAAGGGCGAGTCCCCGGGAGCCGAGTGGGGTCCGGGAGGTTCTCGGGCCACACGGGGAGAAGCGGTTCCACTGCCGGAAGGACAGTTGGTGGAGACTGTGGAAGCCCCCCGGTCCCGGCAGACCCCGAAGGCGGCCACGTTCGCTGGTGCTGGAACAAGGTCGTTGAGGGTGAAGCCTGGTGCCAGGTGTGTGTCGCGATTTTCCATCCTCCCTGAAAAGCTGCTGCTACGCTGTCTCGCAAACTTTTTCGGAGGGGGGGGGGCTGGCACCCGGCTGCAGTCTCGGGGCACCGGCGGCAGCAGCAGGGTCCCGCGGCTGTTCCTGGGTGCGGCCGGCATTCCGCCATTGCTCATTCGGCCATTGCTCGGGGAGACCCTCCCACAGAGGGGCGGAGCGGGTCAAGGCCGCGGTCCTTGGGGAGTAAGGGGCCGGGGAAAGCAGCCGCGTCTGAGACAAAACTCGGGAGAGAGGTGCTGCCTGGGGCCTGGTCACAGACCAGGGGAGCGGACGAGAGCTGAAGACGGAGGACGGGTGCGCGATTGCTGACCCGGGAGAACAGATCTGGTGGCTGGGTGACGCCATTTTTACCATTTCCGCGCAGGCGCATAGTCACCTACAAGCGCCGCAACACTCTACCCCAGGAGTCTAACAGCGCCATCTGGTGGAGAGCGGAGCCGTTACACTGAGCCCCGCCCAAATAGGCCAACCTCGCTCTTCAAGAGCAGAAGTCTCACCGCCCGCTTAGTTTAAGGACTATAAAGAGCTACATAGACTGACTTCCAGGGGAAACGAAGCAATTTCAGTCCTACGTCAATCTGTTAGCGGGTCCATCTATTCAAATTTCTTTCTTTTTTTTCTTTTTCTCTTTTATAATTCTTTCCTTTTTCTTGAATACAGAAAGAGAAAAACTTCATTTTTTCTTTCAATTTTTTAAAAAATATTTTATTTAATTTTTATTACTATATTTTTTGCTTTTATGTAAATTTTTTTCAAATTCTATCTTACTCCCATCATTTTATTTTAATCTACTACAGTGTATTCACTTTTTCAAATTTTCAAACGATTTCTTTTTCTTTTTCTTTTTTTTTACCTTTTTCCCCTTTTTCATTTTTTTATTAAATACAGAAAATAAAAAATTCACATTTATTTTTAATTTTTATTAAAAATATATTTTTTTAAATTTTTTTCTACTATATTCTTTACTTTTGTGGATATTTTTTCAAATTCTATTTTACCCCCATCATCTCATTTTAGTCTACTTCAGTGTATTCATTTTTTCAAATTCTCAAATGATTTCCTGTGTTTTTCTCCTCCCTTTTTTCTCTAATCTGTCAAACCACTTTCAACACCCAGACCAAAACACACAGGATCTAGCATTATCTATTCAATTTGTGTGTGTGTTTAATTTTCAATTTTAATATTTTTAATTTTAATTTGTTTTAATTTCAATTTTTCTACCTCATTAATTTCTTTTATCCCTTCAAGATGACAAAATGAAGGAATTGACCCCAAAAGAGCACGAAGAAACAACAGCCAGGGATTTAACCAACACAGATACATGCAAGATGTCTGAACCAGAATTTAGAATCACGATAATAAGAATACTAGGTGGGGTCGAAAATAGATTAGAATCCCTTTCTGCAGAGATAAAAGAAGTAAAAAAATAGCCAGAATGATATAAAAAATGCTATAACTGAGCTGCAATCACGGATGGATGCAGTGGCGGCAAGGATGGACGAGGCAGAACAGAGAATCAGCAACATAGAGGACAAACTTATAGAGAATAACGAAGCAGAAAAAAAAAAGAGGCATATTAAGCAAAAGAGCATGATTTAAGAATTAGAGAAATCAGTGACTCATTAAAAAGGAACAACATCAGAATCATAGGGGTCCCAGAGGAGGAAGAGAGAGAAATAGGGGTAGAAGGGTTATGTGAGCAAATCATAGCAGAAAACTTTCCTAACCTGGGGAAAGACACAGACATCAAAATCAAGGAAGCACAGAGGACCCCCATCAGATTCAACAAAAACTGACCATCAACAGGCATATCATAGTCAAATTCACCAAATACTCAGGCAAGGAGAGAATCATGAAAGCAGCAAGGGAAAAACGTCCCTAACCTACAAGGGAAGACAGATCAGGTTTGCAGCAGACCTATCCACAGAAACTTGGTAGGCCAAAAAGGAGTGGCAGGATATATTCAATGTGCTGAATCAGAAAAATATGCAGCCAAGAATTCTCTATCCAGAAAGGCTGTCATTCAAAATAGAAGGAGAGATAAAAAGTTTCCCAGACAAAAAAAAATTAAAGGAGTTTGGGACCACTAAACCAGCCTTGCAAGAAGTTTTAAGGGGGATTCTCTGAGGGGAGAAAAGATGAAAAAATGTGTATATAATATATATGTATTTTATATTTATATATATATATATATATGCCAAAAGCAACAAAAGACTAGAAAGGACCAGAGAACACCACCAGAAATTCCAACTCTACAAGCATCATAATGGCAATAAATTCATATCTTTCTGTACTCACTCTAAACATCAATGGACTCAATGCTCCAATCAAAAGACATAGGATAACAAAATGGATAAGAAAACAAGATCCATCTATATGCTGTTTACAGGAGACCCACTTTAGACCTAAAGACACCTTCAGATTGAAAATAAGGGGATGGAGAACCATCTATCATGCTAATGGTCAACAAAAGGAAGCTGGAGTAGCCATACTTATATCAGACAATTTAGACTTTAAAAGAAAGACTGTATTAAGAGATGCAGAAGGGCATTATATCATAATTAAGGGGCCTATAGACAAGAAGACCTAACAATTGTAAACATGTATGCGCCAAATGTGGCAGCACCCAAATATATAAATCAATTCATCACAAACATAAAGAAACTCATCGATAGTAATGCCATAACAGCAGGAGAGTTCAACACCCCTCTCACAGCAATGGACAGATCATCTAATCAAAAAATCAACAAGGAAACAATGGCTTTGAATGAGACACTGGACCAGATGGACTTAACAGATATATTCAGGACATTTCATTCTAAAGCAGCAGAATATACGTTCTTCTCCAGTATACATGGAACGTTCTCCAGAATAGACCATATACTGGGACACAAATCAGCCCTAAATAAGTACAAAAAGATTGAGATCATACCGTGCATATTTTCAGACCACAATGCTATGAAACTCAAAATCAACCAAAAGAAAAAATTTGGCAAGGTAACAAATACTTGGAGACTGAAGAACATCCTACTAAAGAATGAATAGGATAACCAAGCAGTTAAAGAGGAAATTAAAAACTATATGGAAGTCAATGAAAATGATAACACCACAACCCAAAACCTCTGGGACATAGCAAAGGCAGTCATAAGAGGAAAGTGTATAGTAATCCAGGCCTTCCTAAAGAAGGAAGAAAGATCTCAGATACACAACCTAACCTTACACCTTAAGGAGTGGAAAAAGAACATAAATAAAACCCAAAACCAGCAGAAGACAGGAAATAATAAAGATTAGAGCAGAAATTAATGCTATCTAAACCAAAAAAAAAAAAAAAACAGTAGAACAGATCAATGAAACCAGAAGCTGGTTCTTTGAAAGAATTAACAAAATTGATAAACCACTAGCCAGTTTTATCAAGAAGAAAAAGGAAAGGACCCAAATTAATAAAATCAAGCATGAAAGAGGAGAGATCACAACCAACACAACAGAAATAAAAACAATAAGAGAATATTATGAGAAATTATATTCCAATAAAATGGGTAATCTGGAAGAAATGGACAAATTCTTAGAAACATATACACTACCAAAACTAAAACAGGAAGAAATAGAAAATTTGAACAGACCCATAACCAGTAAGGAAATCGAATTAGTAATAAAAAATCTGCCAAAAAGCAAAAGTCCAGGGGAATTCTACCAAACATTTAAGGAAAAGTTAACACCTATTCTCTTGGAATGGTTCAAAAAAAAAATAGAAATGGAAGGAAAACTTCCAAACTTTTCCTATGAAGCCAGCATTACCTTGATTCCAAGACCAGACAGAGACCCCACTATAAAAGGAGAACTATAGACCAATTTCCCTGATGAACATGGATGCAAATATCCTCAACAAAGTATTAGCCAACCGGATCCAACAATACATTAAAAAAAATTATTCACCACAACCTAGTGGGATTTATACCTGGGATGCAGGGCTGGTTCAATATCCACAAAACAATTAACATGATTCATCACATCAATAAAAAAAGTACAAGAACTACATGATCCTCTCAATAGATGCAGAGAAAGCATTTGACGAAATACAGCATCCTTTCTTGATAAAAACCCTCAAGAAAGTAGGGATAGAAGGATCATACCTCGAACTCATAAAAGCCATATATGAACAACCAAATGCTAATACCATCCTCAATAGGGAAAAACTGAGAGCTTTCCCCATAAGGTCAGGAACAAGACAGGGATGTCCACTCTCGCCACTGTTATTCAGCATAGTACTGGAAGTCTTAGCCTCTGCAATCAGACAACACAAAGAAATAAAAGGCATCCAAATCAGCCAGGAGGAGGTCAAACTTTCACTCTTTGCAGATGACACGATACTCTATATGGAAAACCCAAAAGATTCCACCAAAAAACTGCTACAACTGATTCATGAATTCAGCAAAGTTGCAGGATATAAAATCAATGCACAGAAATTGGTTGCATTCCTATACACCAACAATGAAGCAACAGAAAGAGAAATCAAGGAATCGATCCCATTTACAGTTGCACAAAAAAACATAAAATACCTAGGAATAAATCTAACCAAAGAGGTGAAAAATCTATACACTGAAAACTATAGAAAGCTTATGAAAGAAATTGAAGACACAAAAAAATGGAAAAATATTCCATGCTCCTAGATAGGAAGAACAAATATTGTTAAAATGTTGATACTACCCAAAGCAATCTACATATTCAATGCAATCCCTATCAAAGTAACACCAGCATTCATCACAGAGCTAGAACAAACAATCCTAAAATTTGTATAGAACCAGAAAAAACCCAAATAGCCAAAGCGATCTTGAAAAAGAAAACCAAAGAGGAGGCATCACAATCCCAGACTTCAAGCTATACTACAAAGTTGTAATCATCAAGACAGTATGGTACTGGCACAAGAACAGACACTCAGATCAATGGAACAGAATACAGAATCCAGAAATAGACCCACAAACGTATGGCCAATTCATCTTTGACAAAGCAGGAAAGAATATCCAGTGGAATAAAGACAGTCTCTTCAGCAAGTGGTGCTGGGAAAACTGGACAGCGACATGCAGAAGAATGAACCTGCGCCACTTTCTTACACCATCCACAAAAAGAAACTCAAAATGGATGAAAGACCTCAATGTAAGACAGGAAGCCGTCAAAATCCTTTAGGAGAAAGCAGGCAAAAACCTCTTTGATCTTGCCCGCAGCAACTTCTTACTCAACACGTCTCCAGAGGCAAGGGAAACAAAAGCAAAAATGAACTCCTGGGACCTCATCAAAATAAAATCTTCTGCACAGTGAAGGAAACAATCAGCAAAACTTAAAGGCAACCAACAGAATGGGAGAAGATATTTGCAAATGACATATCAGATAAAGGCTTAGTATCCAAAACCTATAAAGAACTTATCAAACTCAACCCCCAAAAAACAAATAATCCAGTGAAGAAATGGGCAAAACACGTGTTTGTTTCAAAAACAATGAAAAGTTAAAAGAAAATAAAAGAAAAAAAGAAGACTCAAAAGACTAATGCTGCATAACCCAGTTTATATGAAGTATAAGGGAAAATTATAGGGAAGAACACAGATGTGTGATGTCAGGGGTGAGGCTGGGTGGAGGGGTTGGCTACGAACACATAAGAAAGCTTTTTTGGGTCATGGGACTATCTAGTATCATAATTATGTTGGTGGCTACCTGACTGTAAAAGTTGATGGGCAGAATCATACCTTAAAGAGGGTGACTTTTACTGTTTATTAAATATGTCTCAATCACTGATTTAATTAAAAACTACTTAAGAGTTTTCTTTTAATTCCTATATCCAAAGGAATACACATTCTCACATCTGAGCGTCAATGCACAAAGAAACATGAAAAGTGCAGTTAATTCATCTGGTGAGAGACAGAGTTCAAAGGCAGGAAATCACAGGTGAAAGGTCTCATTTCCATGGAAAGGCTGAGAGAGGCAGACCCTAAAGAGAGACAAGTTGTGAGGTGGGGGTGGGGAGCACTCCCTCTGTTGTCTAATAAAGGAAAGATACTAAAGATTATAAGATCTCATTAGGGTACCCCGTGTTTTGAAACCATTGTTGGAGACTCTGTAGTGATAGGAACAAAGATTCCTCAGGAAATTGAGGAAAGGAAGTGAATTAACCAGATTCCAAAACACTTGTGCTGGTTCTATTAATAAGAAGCTTAAGCCAATTCAATTCAATAGATATTGTAGCCTGTGGGCTTCCCCCTGGGAGCTACGTCTATGGAGAATATCATTTCTACAGCACAGTGTCCTGGGTGGGGGGTGCCCAGTTAAATAAAAGCACTCAAGAAATGGACAACCTTTGGCAAGCTGCCCCATCTGCTATCTGGTCCCAAGAACTCCACAGGGAAGTTCCAACCCTTAGGAGATGAACCAGCCAGAGATCCATAGGGTGCTTGGGTAACTGTGACTGGTGCATACTAGCAGGGGCCGAAATTCTTTCTCTGAACTTCCTTTTTCAATTGGGTTGAATTACATCCATTCCTCAGAAACTGGAAAGGTGCATATGTCAAATATTACCTATGAAGGAGATACAAAGATGCCTCAAATTGATGTTAGATTCTTGAAAATCTCAGCAAATGTGAAAGGAAGCCCAGGGAAGTTTCCTTGTGAAGCAAGCAGGGGCCCCTTTAATGACCTCCACCCTCACTCCACCCCTGTCAGCTTCATCCTCTGGTGATAAGAATGTCCACACATTTATTCAATACATGTCTTAAAATCCCACAGACACATTGAAGGCTCGAGCACAGAACCAGGACAATCTGTTAAGGTCTGGCCGAATACTCATGGATAAAAGTAAGGAAAAATGCCCAACATTTTATATTGAACTTTTTAACAAGGCTAAAAGTCTCTCAGACTATACACAGAAACTGGCAATTCCATATATAATGGATGGGTTTTGCCACCAAAAGTCTATTAATGTTAATGAGAAAGCAAAAGCACATCTTTGGAAAATAAGCTTGAAAAGGAACCGCTTACTAAAATATTCACAAAACAGTGTGGTTATATAAAACTGGAGAATATTAAAGAATTTTTAAATCTACATTACAAATGAAACTAGGGAAGGCACCTTATAACCCACACAGGTCCTGAAGTTTAGCAAAGTGAGACTATGAAGCAAGAGAACAGAAATCTTAGTAAACCTCCATCATTAATTGAACACCTGAGAAATTGTACTGCTATAGTCTAATTCATCTCTTTTCCTTTTTGTCCTTATTTCCATTTAGATGAACATAAATAAGCTGCAGAAGAAAACCAAACTGGGTCACTTTTTAAATTAATCATAAAATATTAAATAATTAAATAAAATAAATATTGGATAATGACACCAGCGTAGGTGTAAGAACAGAGCTGAATTTTGCAAAGGGTTGACCCGGATGGAAAACATAGACTGAGGAAATGCTTACATCAAGGTCAAGCTCAACAGCTCCTAGGGATTTTTTTCCATAGGACATTTACAAACATTCTTGGTTAGTCGTTACATAAACCCCGAAATGAGGGGCTTGATTCACAATTGCTGAAAATGAAAAGAACTCCAATGTCTTGCAACTGGTGAATGGACAAGCAAGGTGTGGTATGTTCATTCAACACATAGCAATAAAAATTAACAAGCTGATACATGCATCTAAATGGGAATGTAGCATGTTTCCTATAACTAATTCCACTGTTCACCCATCTTTGCCAAAACATAGGCTGACGTCTCTTGGTAAATAAAAATAAAAATAATAATGACAAAGGGTTCCTGGCTCATATTAATCAAGTGCTTACCGTATGCCGAGTGTTCTTCTAAATGCTTCACATATACTCACTCCCTTAATCTTCACAATGTCTCCATGAAGTAGGTCCTGTGATTATCCTCATTTTTCAATGAGAAAATCCAAGGAAAGAAAGGTCACTGACTTGCCCAAGGCCACACAGCCAATAAGTGGCACGGCAAGGATACAAGCTCTTTCTGGCACCACCTAAACCCCTCATCGACTGGATAACTGCTTCTTGTAAGAGCTTGACTTTTACTGATATTCCTAAGTTTTCCTCGGTGGCACCAGAATTCCTTGCTACATGCTAAATCATGTCTTACTAGACAAAACATGCTCTAGGTTGAACGGGAAAATATGTGCCAATTGGACATGAGCTGCTTCTGGGTTGGCATAAATAAAAGCTTATTTGTTCCATATTGTCATTATGTTATTTTTTACTTCAAAAATTCTAGCTTCCCTTTAAAGCATATTTCACATATTTCCATACAAATATTCCCTTGTGCTGAAAATCACCCAATAAATAAATGTTGTGATTGGATGGAAGTGGAGATTGGCCTACAATTTTGTTTTATTCTCACTTTCAAGCAGACTTTTCGGTGAAGCTGAGAAAAAGAAAGGGCACACGTCCCAAACCAGGAGGTGCTGTCCAATGTCCAGAGCCAGCAGGGAGGCCAACTGGGGAACCTGTGCCCATGTACCTATGTTCCAGCTCCTTGATCCCAAGAGCAGGGAAGGAAGTGTTACCTCCAGACTCTTACAAAACACCTTACTGCCATTTATATCATTGTGTCTATCAATCCCCAGGCACAGGAGGTAGGTGTAAGGGGAATTGTTTGAGTAAGAGAAAATCGCAATACAATTTGAGGATTCTTCTTGAGGCACTGGGTTTTTTGTTCTTTTTTGTTTTTAATTTTTTAATGTTTATTTATTTTTGAGACAGAGAGAGACACAGCATGAGCAGGGAAGGGGCAGAGAATGTGAAGCAGGCTCCAGGCTCTGAGCTGTCAGCACAGAGCCTGACGCGGGGCTCGAACTCACGAACTGTGAGATCATGACCTGAGCCGAAGCTGGACGCTTAACCGACTGAGCCCCCCCGGCCCCCCCCCCCCCCCCCTTTTTTTTTTTTTTTTTTTTTTGGTTTTTTGTTCTTACTGAAACACACTGTTTTTACATTAAATGGTAATGATACAGAAGCAGTGGAAACTGGAGAACTCTGAGAAAATTTGCAGGATAGAAAACCAAGAAAGAGGCTGATTTTAGCACTTTAAGATTATATTCCTGGATTCATGGATTCAAAGTACGACAAAAGGGATTTTCACCGAGTTCAACCCTTATCTTGCAGATGAAGACTGAGTCCCAGGGGATTCACTGACTTGTAAATTGTCACACAGAAAGTGATTTCTTAGGCAATTCCCATTTGAATACAACTCTCACACCTCAAAAATACAATGTACAGGTAAACATTTTGCAAATAAATATATAGGAGGTGAATGCGGAGGAATGTAGTATAAAAATGAGAGTTCAGCTGCAGCAAAGAACTGCAGTCTGGCATCTTGGACAAGTCAAAGTACAAAGATTGAATTGGCTTATGGCCTCAACCCACCAGGATACACAGGTGGTACAGAAGAACGAGAGGGGGTAGTACGGTTTAAAGCCAGTTGTGTCCATTTTGAGAAGTCCCTACCCCCCTGAAAACCAATGACCTCTATCAACTGAGCCTACCAGTAATGCTGGCTTGCCTGCATTGCAAAGTTTTTGCATAGATCCAATGACATAATCTATGTGGCTTTTCTTGTTACATGAGGAGCACTACAAATGCTAATTCTTAGTACTGGGATTTCATTAATCAATATGTAGGGAGGACAACCCAGAGAGATGGCATGGATCCTATTTGATATTGTTAGGGTTGAACCTAAGTGTGGCAGTGAGGTGTAACAACAGTTACATACTTGAGGGAAGGTTTTTTTTTTTTTTTTCCTTTCTCTTTCTCCTTCTTTTCTTTTGAAGGGTGGCCCTGAGAAGCAAGAATTGAGTTGATCGTATGCCCTGATCCTTGAACATTAGCATCAATGGAGATGATGCTTATCTTTTTTGCATAAATTTTCCCCTTTTCGACCCAGTCCCCAATCCCATTCCCTGACCTCCTCACCACGGAAACCACTGCCATTTGCTAAATGTCCTTGCAACCCACTGCCATAAATTGTATCTCCATGCATTCATTTATATATACTGCTGTTAGTTGTGTGTGTTTTAATTTGTTTACATGTTCATTTTGCAGTAAACCTCATCTGTGCATTGCTCTTTTCAGAGCAACATTTGTTCCTGCTGTCATCCAAGGATATACTTCTTCCTTCTGTCTCTGCATTGCACCCCATCCTAAACACACAGCACACCATATTTATCCACTCCCCTACTGTTGAACTCCTAGGTTGCCTCTGATTCCTCACTACACTGACCATATCTCCTTGGATATTTGGGCAGATTTCTTGAAGAATATAAAAAGAGTAGTAGAGTTGCTGAATTAAATGATATCTCTATACTCATTTTTGCTAGGCTATGCCAGGTTGCTTTTCAAAACAATGGCTTTGATAGTGTTCACCTCTAGCAGATCAGCAGGAGAGCTCCCATTTTTGCCACAGTCCACCAACACATCTTTGGAAATAATTTCCCTTTTTTCATTCTCTACTTTAAAAAATTTGTTTGCTCTTCCTTTATTTCTTGATTAATTTTGCCAGAGCTTTGTCTACATGAAATCCTTTCAAAGAACCAGCTTTTGATTTTGTTTTTCAGCTCAACTATTTTTTGTCTGTTTTTTGTTCTTTGGTTTGGTTTTTAAGTTTATTCAGAGATGAGAGATTTATGGTATGGTTTATCTTATGACATTGATTTACTGAGTTAAAAATAGAATGTGTTAAATGTAACTACAATTGTATAGTTATCTATTTCTCCCCATCACTCCACCTGTTTTTATATATGCTAAGGTCATATTATTAGGTTTCAATAGGTTCATGATTTTAATCTTCTTGATTCTTTACATCAAGTGAGAAAAAATATCAGTTTTGAGTAGTTCCTTAAATCTATTACAAAAATCCCATCTTTCCTTCATGATGTCTTTCACTTAAAAATGTTACCATTGTCTGATATTATAATTGCTGCACTAGCTTTCATTTGGTTCTAATGTATATTTTTTACATTCACTTATTTTTAATCTTTCTATATTCTTTTTTTGAGTCTCCTGTGTCTTTATGTAAAAATAAACTGAAATTGCTTGTAAATATACACTGAAATCTTCTTGATAATTCAAACTGCACTCCTTTTGGGATAGACTATTTAATCCATTTACATTTATTGTAAGTATGGATATAGTAAGACTTATTTTAGCCATCTTATTTTATGTTTTCCATTTACCATTCTTAATTACTTTTGTTTCTTATCTTCTTTTGTCTTACCTTCCCTTTGATATGTAAATTTATCTTCTGCTGGTTTCAAAATCCTTTATTATTCTGGTGATTATCCTTAAATAATTGAAACTATACTTAGTTACTCCGCATACAAATATCTAAAGAGCATCAAAGTCTATACTTTCTCTCATACAAGAAAAGAACCCTAAAATGCACTCATTCTCCTCCAGACATCCTATCTCAACTACTCCTGACTAATACATTGGTATTATCTAAAATTTAGCTTCAGATAATTAAAGGTTGCCAATATTCTCCCTCATCTCTCCAAGGATAGTTATTATGCTTATTTTAAATTTATGTTCTCAGTGCTAAATTAGTTTTTGTTTTGTTTTGTTTTGTTTTGTTTTGTTTTTTTTACCTCTTAGATGTTGTTCCAATGGTTGCTTGTTTGACGTTTATCTCATAATTTTCCCTGTGAGCTCATCTTTATTTCGTGGGATGGTCCACTGCTTCAGCTAGTGCTACTGACTTGGGAGAAAGGCTAAGAGTCTTGGCCCTCTTGGGGAGCTTGAGAAGTAGGAGGAGCCCTCCTCAAAACAGAGAATCAGTCATAAATGTCACCCCACTAAGACATGCTTACTTCACAATGCATCTTCTGGTTCCATCATTCTCCACTCAGATATTTTTGTTGTTGTTGTTGTTGTTGTTGTTTAAGAGCGGTCACTCTCTGTTGTCATTTCTCAGGATGCCTTGTAGGGCAAAGCTGGTAAAGGCAATCTTCCACCTCCACTCATTGCTTTTAGCTTCCTACCCTTCCCAAGTCACCACCTGAATATTACTCTCTCCCTTGGCTGGCATTATTGTTTTCCAACCTGACCACAACCATAGGTGGGCAATCCATCTTCTGGAAAGTGGATGGAAATTCATGGGTGAGTAGATGAAGGCCTGTGTCAGTGGTTTACCCATCTAGCTATGGGACATCCGCTAAACTGTCAAGTTCAAAGTGAAGGCACAACCCCAGCTAGACCAAATTTTGCCTTCCTGGATCGCAACTCCAACCTCACACTCACATAGACTCATGTGGGGAAGGGAGGAAGGGGCTCACCCTCCATGTGTTGCTTCTCTGGAAATTATATCCTGTTCTCCACAACTATTTCTTCTTTACACAAGAATACCTTTCACCTCTTACTCCACTGTTGTTATAACTATTTGTAGCATAAACATTATAGTAATGACATTAGTGAAGTAACTTCTATAGCTGTGAATACAGCAGAGATAGAACTCTTTATCTTTTTTCACTTACTATTATATCACAAAATAAAATATTTTCACATGTATCACTACTTATACTTCATAATTATCTTTTAGAAACTTGTTTAATTTTCTGTCAAGTTAAAGTACGATATTACATTTCCTACTCCATTTTCATATATATTTTGTTTGTACAATTTTAATAGCATTTCAAAGATTACTTTTTAAATGAGAGTATTTTTTAATTTTTCCTTGGGTTAATCCCAAAGGATCTACAGGCAGGTATTGGTTAAACTACCCAGTTTCCTTCCATAGACTTTATCAGTTTACTGTCAGTGGCAATGTATGGGGAATAGGTTCACTGGCATTTCATCAAAATTAGTCATTACTCTCACTTATAACTTTTGACAAATTAATAGGTACAAAATGGACTGGTAACCACTTCTCAGATCTGGAAATCATGATTCCAGCCTGAGACAGAAACAGAAAGAGATACCGAAGCAGAATTTCTCTACTGGAGATTCTGTAGATGCTTCTGTAAAAGTTGACCCAATAGGTCATATCACTGCATCTTGTCCCAAAAATATGGATTCAGGTCAGACATCTGATTGCCTTCTTGACCTAAGTTGAAATTTGAAGCAAAGACGTTAAAAAAAATTTTTTTTAATCTTCTGTAACCTAACCTTCACAAACGCCAACACCAAATGGATTTCCAGTGTCCTTCCAAGAGACTTACCTCCAAGTAGCACATTTATCTTGTTTTTTTTTTTCCATTTCTCTTATTATATTAAAATAAAACTCCTTTTTTTTTTTAATTTTTTTTTCAACATTTATTTATTTTGGGGACAGAGAGAGACAGAGCATGAACGGGGGAGGGGCAGAGAGAGAGGGAGACACAGAATTGGAAACAGGCTCCAGGCTCTGAGCCATCAGCCCAGAGCCTGACGCAGGGCTCGAACTCACGGACCGCGAGATCGTGACCTGGCTGAAGTTGGACGCTTAACCGACTGCGCCACCCAGGCGCCCCAAAACAAAACTCCTTTAAAAAATCTGTTTGAACTCTCTTGACTATTGTGTCCTTTCACAATTCCAGAAGAGGAGATTATTTAAAAACAAAAATGCATTCAGTTGGGAGATGATCATGAAGCTGCCACCTAGAAAGAAAAAGGGACTTACCTGAGCCTAGAGATGCATTTGACATCCACAAAGCAAATGTGCTATGGAGAGAGTGATAGCATTCATTATAAAGATAATGATGACTGTTTTTGCTTTAATATTGTGTAACTTTTAAATAGAAAACACAGTAGCACATGTGAATTTCTTCAAAACAACTTATCCCCCAAATTTTAGGAATATGTGGATGTAAAAAGTAACACTGTCATGCTTTGTTTACTGTATTTTTAAAGTCATTAATATCTAGTGGTGACTGGATAGCTCCATCCATTGAACATCCAGCTCTTGATTTCATCTCAGGTCATGATCCCAGGGTTGAGGGATTGAGCCCCGTGTCAGGCTCTGCATTGAGCATGGAGCCTGCTTAAGATCCTCTCTCTCTCTCTCTCTCTCTCTCTCTCTCTCTCTCTGCTCCTCCCCCACTTGTGTGCACACATACGTGTGCACTCTCTGTCTAAAATAAAATTAAATAAACAAATAAATACAATCATTGAAATCTAGATATGAAATCTACCAAGGTTTTCCTCCCAAATATTGAAATTTGTCTGCTTCCCAATCATCAATTTATCTAGATTAAAACTCTACTATGGAATTGATTTTCATATCAACAGTCTCGGCCAGTCTTTGGAAAATGTGTTAAGTGAGGTCTCCAACCATTCCCATTTGCCCTTTCTTTGGCCCCTTCCTTCTCCCTTCTCAGACTTCCAACTTTTGATCTCTATTATTTTTGTACAAGCATTCATAACAACTTCGAGTTTTTTAGCTTTATTTAGATATAATTGATATACCAAAAAATTATACACGTTCAACGTATACATCTTGAAAAGTGTAGAGATGTGCATTTACCTGTGATAATGTCATCACAACCAAGGTACTAAACACATTATTCATCACTTCCAAAAACTTCCTTTGTTCTATTTTGTCTTTCTTTTTTGTAAGAACATTTAACATGACATCTACCCTCTTAACACGTTTTAAAATGCACAATACTGTTAACTATAAGTGCTATATGTCCAGAACATCTCTAGAACTTCTCTTATGGCAGCTTTATACACATTGAAAACACATTCCACTTTTTAAAAATGTTTTATTTTATTTTTGAGAGACAGAGAGAGACAGCATGAGTGGGGGAGGAGCAGAGAGAGAGAGGGAGACACAGAATCCGAACCAGGCTCCAGGCTCTGAGCTGTCAGCACAGAGCCCAACACGGGGCTCGAACTCACAAAATGTGAGATCATGACCTGAGCCGAAGTCGGATGCCTAACTGACTGAGCCACCCAGGCACTCCAACACATGCCACTTTGACATTGATTCACCCCAGTGGTCATCGATCCTTGAAGTATCTATTAAACTTATTTACTCAATGAACACACAACTAAGGCCATTGTAGAGACCATTGTGCAGACAGAGTAGGAATGTGAACCCAATGATCTCAACTTGGTACCCAGTTCAATAGTTGCCCAACTGTGTGAACCTTTTGAATACATTTGACTTCTCTGAGTTTCTATGGGGAAAATATCTACTGACAGCACAGGTGTGCTGTGAATAGAAAATGAGAAATTATGTAAAAGTAATTTGTAAATTGAAAGGCTTTGTCATTTTCTTAATAATCATAATAATCAATGTGTCCAAAGAGTTACATTCCCAGGAGTAGTCTGATTTTCTTTAATGCACTTGGCATGGCTCCAGAGTCAGTTTGCCTGGGCTCAAATCCTATCCCACTGCTCAGTAACTCCACTATGTCAGGAAATTAGTCAACCCAGGAACCTCAGTTTCCCCGTCTATTATATGGAGATAAAATAACATTCTCTACTTCTTGGGCTGTTGCCAAGATGAAATCATTGAAATCAACTGGTAAACAATATAGTCCCTAGTTAATCAAATTATCTGTGCACATTGGCTATCATTATTATTGTTCTTACTACTATTGAATTTCATACATTTCTGCAGGAGAGATTTTTGGATATTGAGCCACTTTCAAAATTTCAAGTCGTATCACATAAAATTTTCTACTCTGCCCCATTAACATGAAATTGCCAGAAAAACACATGTCACAGTTAATCAGGAGTTATTAAGAAAATTATTCTTTTTAGGATGGAAGGAAATTGCCATTTAACAATAGTAGCCAAAGAATGCCAACCCATCCATATAATTCATTGTCTGTCTGAACCAGGATATTTCAGAGAAAGGGGAAGCGTTTCTGAGAAAAGAAATCGATGATTAATAAATGTGTTGGGATAATAGGTGCAAATGAGGGCTGTCCTGGGCAAAGCAGACATATGGCCACTGAGCTGGAAGCTTAGCCTTCTAGATTCTTTCCCAGAACCTCCTAGGTCAAACCTTCTCCTGAAACACAACCAGACCACTCACTACCTCCTGAACATTCCCTCACTGCCTTTCCTCAAGACTGACCTTAGAACCTTCTCTCTAGCTGCAATATCTCTCTGCCAAGGCTGTCTATCAGAATCTGACCTGGTGCCCACTGTCTATTTCCAAAGACCCTTATGGAGAGACTGCCTCATACCTTCATCCAGTTTATCTCCCTGCTGTGACTGCCGTCAGTATTTCCTTGTCTCTCACAGTATTCTCATCCATGTTCTTCCTTGCATTATGATTGTCTCTGAGCTTGTCAGCTCCTTCACATCCACATGTTTTCAAAAGCACAGTCTGTGTCTTATTTGACTCTAGAGCTTAGCATCATATGTGGCAGGTGGCAAATAGTTGGTGAATATTTGGCAAATGAATGAAACCAAGTGCCTCTTGCTTGAAACAATCGAGAGCTGATTTGGCTTTTTCCCAATGCCCTACCCCCAAACTAGAACTCCACCTCAGGCATGCCACAAGATTTACCACAATTTTTTATCACGCTCATGTTCTTCACTTCCCCACACAAAATCTTTAAAAATACACGGCCTCTCTGAACGCTGGAAAGTGTCTGCTGTTCTGAGAGTAATGGGTATTTGGATGGAATGAAGTGTTTTCTGGAAGAGAAATGACCCAGTATGATGCACTCCATTTGAATCAGGGACTTTCCACAATTAGCAGACCGTTCAACTTCATAACAGTTCCAAGAAGAATCAGGGTCCTGGAGAGACCATGGCAAAGGTGACTATTACAAAGATTTTGTAGATACCATGTGCTTGCTGCTGAGGGAGAAAGGAACAATTCTGGCCCCTGTAACTTTGCAGGCAAAACCTGAGCGTGTGAGATGCTGCTCATCCAACACTTTCCAAATCCTTAGACATTGCTTAGAATGATGGATGGCACCATCTCAGATAAATAAATGTGGACAATTTACTTTGGGTTTTATGCATTTGATCTACCAGAGAGCACCTCTCCCATCCCCCATCTCAAGCTCCACGCCATTCCCAACATCCATCAAGCTAATCATCTAGTTCTGCAGAGAGAAGATGATTCTGGGTTCACACATCACATGATGGCTTAAAGATTCTAGAAGTCCAAAGAAACACTTTCTAATCTGAGTCAAAACAGCTACAAAAATCAAACACAGCAAAATGGCTGCATCCAAGGAGCCAAATAAAATATCACATACTCAAAAAAGGTTAACTTTCTCCCCAAGAACATACTCATTTTTATTTTACCATAATCCAAAAAGACTGTCACGCAATACAGGGTTAAAACAGTATATGAAACACAGCATGCTACTTACCAGAGTCTGCTAAATCATACGACACAGTGGCAGGTTCACTGTGGTATTTTAATAATTCTCAAGCAAACCCAGAGTGCCTAATTGTGGTAATCTGACAATACAAATGCCCACCCATCACTTCTGGGGAAGCAAGGACATTTTTGTTGTAGAAGGGAAGTAGATCTTTATCATGTTGCCTCTTTTGATTCTTTAAGTAACCTTAATTGTACAAATGTCTAGTGAGGAAGAATTCATCCTCCTAAGGAATGGTTATGGATAATCCAACACTTTCATTGGTTACTTAGCACCTCATTCTGTGTTAGGCAGTGTTATTCATCCAGGAATTTCTGAGTTACTTGCATAAAAACTCTAGAGCTTGTAGGTAAGGAGGGCAATGGATATATCTGCTTCCCCAAATTTGACTTAACAAGAAGAGTGAACCAGAGACAAGTTCCAAACATGGACCAGTAGGAGGAAAAGCAGGAAGCCCTGAAATGAAACTGCCCTGAGCAAAAGTGAGCTCAGCCTGGGTCCCAGACCCAAGACCCAAGCCTGAGTGCCCCAGGGGGATGACTCCTGAATTCAGCCTCACACTGACTTTCAGGAGCACCTTCACATTGCCGCATATCCCAGACTGTGGACCACTGCAGATAAGGGTCCTTCATCTCAAACAGGATGTCCACCATTTGTAAGTTTGTGTCCTTTCTCTGGGGACAAGACGCCCAGGCTTCACGAGATTTTCAGATGTGTCATGCTCCAAAAACACTCTAAGAATGATTGCTCTGAAGGCAATGTTGATCAAGAGAGGTTTTTAAGATACCAAACTAGGATAGGCACACTAGCAAAGACAGTGAGCAGGATCCTTCTTAGACTGAGGTCAGGCTCTGGAAGATGAGTGTGGGACAAGGTCTGCAGGTCAGGGAGGCCGAAGCCAAGGAAGGACCCTTCCATGTGGCAGCATGGGAACAAGAGGACGCTAATCCATACTTCCTGATGCCAGCCCACCATACTGCCTGGCACTTCTCCGCATTTCATTCAGTTAGGAAATGCTGCAGGTGAATTAGCACAGCCAGAGCGGTGGCTATGTATTTTCTGCATGTCCCTCCTTGACCCAGATTCTAAGTTTTCAGCCAAGTTCTAATGCCCGTGCCTGGTTCCAGATGCAGTGTATTTTTTTCTTTTTTATATAAACGTTTTTATAAAACCATGTATTTCGAACACGTTTCTGCTCTTGAATAACTTTGATTGGAAAACATTTTTCATGGGCCTTCTAAATTGCTGCCTCCTGCTTGTCATTTTAAAAAGAGGGAAAAAATAAAGGGAAAAGAGGAAACTAACAAAACTTACAATTCATTCAGAAGGCGAAGCAAGATTGTGCATGGTTAAGTTTCTCCCACAGACCAAGGCAGAGGCGCTAAGACACAACCGTGTGACAAGGACAGGGCTCCCAGGCACCACGGAGTCTCTTGGAGCAGCAAGCATCTCTCTGGTCTGTGAGAGCGAGTGGAGACTGAGTCACAGAGCAGAAGCATCCATGGGGTCCCCATTGCTGCTGCCTTCCCAAGTTTTGTTTGGCAAGTTGGAGAAGTTCTGAAGAAATGTCCCTGGACTTACCAGAATCAGACACTTGCTTAACTGAGCCCTAAAAGCCCAAAGTTCCTTGTCCAGGGAAACCGTCCAGAAGAATCCAGTACAAGATTTGTGAGGTGTCACCTCCTACCCACCCTGTACCTTCATGGGTGCATGCAAGGTGGACCCTCTCGAGATGCAGTTATGTGGGGAAAGCCAGCAGCCTTCATGCTCATCACCTCTCTGTCTTCATAGCCTTTCCCAAGCCCTACCGCGTGACCTGCTCTGAACTGATGAGTGTGAAGTCTCCTCAAGACAAATCCCTTGAAATCAAAGTTAACTCGCCATGACACCGTTGCCTCCACCTTCTCCTACCTGACCAAGCTAATGCTGTCCTGGCATCTTCCAAAGATGGTCGAGAGTGAGATGGCAGGTTGGATGTCCATACTGCCTGAACCAGGAGAAGAGCCACATGCCTTTTGGTTCACAGATACTCAATTTGATTCACAAGTATTCAAAATTTCCTTAGTTTTGGTACTTTTCAGAGCCAAAGAGATGCAAATATAGTACAACCTCAACTGTATGAAAATCCAGATCATGACAAGAGATTGTTCAGGACTTCTCCACATGATAGAACACGTAGGCTTCAGATACAGTAGGAAACACTCCGATGTGCAAGCCGGTGACTTGGTTCAGTTCAACACTTTTTTAAAGGCATGCTGTATGCATCAGGGCTTATGTTACCATAGGAGATAAAGTCACACATGATACCACCCTCTCTGTGTGAGCAGACACACACACTGAAATGAATATTTGTAACACAGGGTGAAAATGTTGTAAGTTCCTTCAAGAAGGAAAATGGGCATGGAAGCAGAAATGTAACTTGGGGCAGAAGGACAAATTTTGTTTCTGAGGAGGAGATATGGAATCTTGAAGAAACATGTCCTTTAAAGGCAGTATTCTAGGTCTTTTCATAAAGGGAAACTTGTGGGGGATGGGGAGATACAGATAATCTGGAAATGGTCTGGAGAAATAGAGATTCCCTGAATAAACAAAACTATGACAAAAATATGAAAAGTCTGACAAAAGTCTGGAAAGTATGACAAAATCCCTTCATGTGTCTACTGTAGATTCCCCAGCATTTGAGGTGTTTTGGTCACAGAGAAAAATGTGAGCAGCTGGACAAGCAGAGAACTGACTTCAGGTGGACCCTCATCCTGTTCTTCATGAGCTGTGAACTCAGGGAAGCTACCACCTGTCCAGCCCCCATATCCTCATCTCAAAACAAGGACGTTAAGAGGGACCCTCCTGGGGGGTGCCATGAGGATGCATTGAGGTCATCCTTGGGAAGTGCTTCAGCAGACGTTGGCTATTATTACTCAGGGGTTATTGCCGTTGTTGAATCAAGAGGAGGGTAATGGGTGATTTCCTTATGTTCTTTTACCTTCATGAGCCAGCTAGTCTAGGGTACCTGTGCAGCTTTGACAACGTGTCCCCCCAAATAACTGACAAACTAGACAGTGGGAGATCCTAAAGCAACCGGGGACATGCTCTGACATGGAAACATGTGGTTCAAGAGGAGACTGGTCCCATTGAGTCACAGCGTATCCAAGTCACGTGCCCCAGTGTGGGGTCTGCCTGTCACCCAGAAGTGAGCGAAGAGAATGCAGAGTTCTGTGGCCCCAGACAGTAATGTTTCCTTGAACAACAGGATCTGCTCCTCCCTGTTACCATGGCCATGGATCTTTCATGGAGTATGGATTCGTCTTACTATGAAAGGCAGCAGCAAAAGTGCCCGTGGGACAGGCTCCCATGGTGCTGCTTTGGGTCGGTCCCTGAGCCATCCTACACAGATGGCTGGACACATTCCAGAAGCACCCTTGCTGTGCTCATCAGGATGGCTGCTCCCTACATCACACAAAGGATGGCCCTTCCTGACATGGAGGTACCCTCTCTGCAAAATCCAGTATGGACAAAAATGGTGCGTTGCAGTGCCTACAGCCAGCACTCTGAGCATCTATGACTTGCCTTCTGGCTCATTCCAGAAAGGACCTAATGTGGTCCATGAGTTCTGAAGGCCAGGACACATGGCCTGCCTGGGAGTCAGCACTGAGCCACCCTGGTACCAGGTGATGGGACAGACCACTCCTTTCTCCCTCAGTGGGCCACTCAAGGTGTTGTGGGTCATGTCACCCACAGGCTATCCAGGGTGCCCCCTAAGACACCATTGTAGTCAGAAGGTGAGGTCCAGGCACAGAAGTTAAATGAAAGCCAAGACAACACGGTCTAGCAAGTGAACCCCCAAGAACCCTCCGGTGATCAGTTCCCATGAGTCTGTGACCCAACTTGGCCACACCCAACTGGAGACAGTGGTACAGAATGGGGTAAACAGAGGAGTCTGTGACACCTAGAAACCATTGCATGGTTTAAATCCAACAACTATTAAATTCCCACTGAATTCTGTGTTGGAAGAAACTGAAGCAATTCAGTCTGTCACTTTCAGTTATGAAATGTTAGCTTTATATTTCTTTAATGTCTTTTTGTTGGACTATTTCCTTTGACAGCTGGGAAGGCTTCTGGGAAAGGTAACTATTGTTGCCTGTTCATTTTTATCCCACTTTCTTCCTTTAAGGTTTTGGGCAAGAGTCAGCTTATTCACTGGACCCCAAAATAGTAAGTGTTGGGGTTTGTGGGAATAACTTTGTAAATTACTGTCAATTATAAACCCAAGTACACCCACCCCCCAGACCATGCACTGCCCATCATGCACACACACCCCACACATGAAACTGTGTCCAAATGTTCAGAGCTGTCAAGCCTACTCGTTCCAATTTGACTTCCGTAGTGAAATGTTTCTTCTGTAGCAACTGAAAGAGGTCTCTGGTCAATTCTGAAAGTCTTTGTTAACAAAGATGTTGTGTTATTACAGCCTGACTAACAAATTCCATTTTGGTATAATGTGCACCATACCTAAGAGAATCTGGAAACTCTAATGGGATCAATAAAGATGCTGAGAGTTTCATATTTGGGTGTTTTGAAAAATTAAGTACGTATCTCTGAATGACTTCATATGAAACACACAATATTGTAAAGCTGGACAAGCCTTAGAGAATCTCAGCCTTGGGATAAACGTTTGCTCCCCCCTGATGCACCCAGGCCATGCTAGCAGGGATGTGGCCAGTGGACAATGGAGACCATCACAGAACAACCACACCTTAGTGGAACTTCTTCTAGAGGAATCTGGGAGACACCTTGTCTCTTGTCGGCAGCCCTTCCAGTCCCACCAACACCGCACAACCTCTGCTCTCTGGCACCTTCAGCTGCCAGGGTTGGCACAAGGTTGGCTTGCAAAGACCCCAAGCAATGGCATCCATGCAGACCCCATGGCCCTCAGCCATCTCCCTGCACTGAGCCCTGATGCTGTGTTAGTTTTCACACCATCACTGTGTGCCTTGTGACAGCATGACGAGCCCCTCTGGCAGGCTCCCACGGCCATTGACAGGAGGCACCATAAACTCTTGGGATGGCATCCATGGTGGGAGTGGCCATATAATAGAGTGGTACTACAAACATCCCCCATCACTGCTGAAGATAGACAAGCAAAGAGAATCTCTCAGGGCCAGCTGTTTGGCCATATTGGCAGATGGAACCCTCATAACATTGCATCAAACACCCTGCACTTTAGAAAGTCTGGCACAGATTGTTCCTTCTACTGCCAGGTTACAGCCTGCAGACCCCTGAGGCACTAACATCAGGGTGGTGACCATTGTGGTTTTCTGTAACTCTTGATTTAGTGTTATTTTTATTTTGCCTAACACGTATGATGATAAAAATAGTACTACACCATGAGCTAAAGAAGACCAACACTGATTAATTCCTTCAATAATAAAAATCTCATTTATTTTTTTAAGCCAAATATAGTATTCTTTGACGAAAAGTTCTGTTTCAAGTTTTCGTGTCTCTGCCCTACTATTGCCCTGGGCATATATTCACCTGAGTCCTTTCTTTTTCCTCGTCACCTGAGCTGGGTGATAGACAGGAGAGCTCATGACGATGAATCAGCCAGAGAAGGAGCTGATAGAGCCCAACATGATGGTCTTTGTTTACAAGAGGTGGTGTGGTCGCGTCTGGAGATTGTTAATACGACTGACATGACCCAAGGGCCCCTCTATGGATGACGACTCCTCCTGTGTGCCAAACTTCTCCCTTCCCCTCCCTGGTCTACCAGGTCCCCATGCCCTTGTGCCTATTTGCTCCTGATGCTATCAGTATCTTCTCTAGATGTCTGAGCCCAAAACACACTTCTCAACACCCCCAACCCTCTGCCATCCTAGTGATATAGGAAAGAAGACACAAAAATAACAACAAAAGTCCAAACAATACAGCACAATCATCATTTCATGTCTATCTTCTTCTCTTTAGAGTTTATAGATCTGAGGTTTATCTAAAGTTTACCAGTTATTTCAAATCTAGCACCCTCGTAATAATAGCTCATGAGTATCAGCTCTGCAGACTCATGTACATGCTTGATAAGTTTCTCCCTGGAGTTATGCTGCAGATACTTACCCAAGCTGATGTGTGGAGCCCAGAAAATCAGTTCTCTGTGAACAGAAAATGTCTCTCTTAGTTTTCCTTTTTTACAAAACTTATTAAGATTGGGTTAAACAAATAGCACTAACATATTAATAATTTATTAGTAATATTACAGTAATAGTAGTAATATAAAATTTAATATGATATATAGTTGTGTATTAATTATATACAATATGTCATGTAATATAAAATTTCTAAATGTAGACAATTTCTGGGGAGAAAAGACTCCTAGCAAGAGATAAATATAGGCTATGTTCTCGCTAGTATCGAATGACCATACTGTATTTGAACATCAATTATATCCTAATACTTATTGAAGCCTTGTTTTTATTTTTAAATGAACTAAATGAGTTCAAATAGTCCAAAGAAGGTTAAATTGCTTTTTAAATAATTTAGATTTTAACTGATTCAGTGTTCATTTCCAATTCTGTAGGCCTGAGGGGGGAAATGCACTTTTAATAGGTTTGTTTACTGATGAAATAAAAGGCAGATGGTCCCCTACGGTTTCTGTTAGAAACTTCATGGAGCTCCCTGAGGAAAGGGTAGGTTATAATTTAACCACATTGGGATGAAAAGCAAATAATCGGCCTCAAGGAGCAAGGCCTCTTTATTCAGTCTCCTCCCCATCCCCATGAAAAAGACACGATGCCTAGGCGGGAGCACCCTTGGTGGTGCCCCGGGAGGACACAGCTAGGGAAGAGGTTCACAGAGCTGGTTGGCCCTTGTGGCCGGCTGCCAGACCAGCCAGGGGAAGTGTCTGCTTTTACCTGTTCGGCTGTTGTGGGGAAAGAGGGCACATGACTTGAGAAAAGGTTATCGTAGGTCAGAAAGCTGACTTGATTTTCTGAAAAATTAAGGGAGGAAACCCACCGCTTCCCACAAGGCCCTTGCCTTACAGACAGGCTCAGGGTGGTCGGTGCCCAAGGGCTGACCCCTGAGGGACCCTCTGCCCTCGGCCATGCTCCGGCCAGCCCTGTTGCCCACCTGTCTGTGTCACTATCCAGCTCTTTCAGGATAAGGGCCACCTCTCCCACTTCCCATTGGTTACACGGAAAACACTCACAGGAGGCCCCAGTGCACTGAATCATGGTGAATTTTGCCTCCAAAACAGGCCAAGGCTGGGGTGATAAAAAAAAGTTTGTGAAATAGGTAGTGGTCATGTTCGTAGCACAGTGGGGATGGAGTCCATTGAATTCTACACTTAGCACTGGTTATGATGGCAAATCATACATATAATATATAAAATGTTCTTAAAAACGAGGCCACAGGGGGCACCTGGGTGCCTTAGTCAGTTGAGCGTCTGACTTCAGCTCAGGTCATGATCTCGTGGTTTGTGAGTTCGAGCCCCGAATTGGGCTCTGTGCCGACAGCTCGGAGCCTGCAGCCTGCTTCGGATTCTGTGTCTCCCTCTCTCTCTGTCTCTGCCCCTCCCCTTCTTGCTCTCTGTCTCTCTCTGTCTCTCTCTCCAAAACAAATAAACATTTAAAAACTAGGCCACAGCAATAGGTCAGGCTACTGAGAAAAATGAGAAATTTACAAGAAGTGAAAAATAAAAACTCTTAGAAACGAGTTGCTCCCTTCTGAGAAAGGTATGCACCCTTTGCAAGAATATGCCAGTACCTTGCTTGCACATCAAAAAAAGAATAAATTAGACATCAAAAAAACAGCAATAAACAAAAAGACCATTTTCTAATCAGGTTTTGTTCCACTGAGAATCACAAGAGTTGTCAGTATTCCTTAAGATGACAAAATTTTCCCCCTTCATTAGCACGGCAAACTGCAAACGACACGAAACAGATGGCTATAAACCCAGCTGCATGGAGTACTTTTTTTTTTTTATGGAAAAACAAACAAAAAGAAGAAAATCAACAGCAGTAAGATGTGAGCCTATTAAATTGCACTGAATTTTATTTCCAGTTCGATTGACCATTTATTCTCTACCCTCAAAATAATCATACAACCCTCAGCATTGGAAAGAAACGTCATTTCTACGTGGTTCACTTCAGCTGAGATTTACTGCATTCAGTGCTGAGTCCTGGACTTCAAAAGCAGTCAGGGAAATGCTCGATATCTTATTTCCTTATTTTTTTATTTACCTGATTACACCAAAGCGGGCTCAGGACATTTCTTCCTAAATGTGTATATATAATAATTCTCCACAATGTGTTATCCAATAGCAGACTCCATTCAGTCATATGAAGGCAGACAATGCCTATTTCAAGGTATAGCTCAAAATCGAAATGCAATAGTGTACTCCCGGCCAGAAGGTTACAAAGCAGAGATGCATTTTAAGTAAGTGGATTCCTCAGACAACCTTGTCTCTAAGCCTGTAGATGAGTTCTGGAACTGGTTTAAATATAGCTTCGGCAGCTACATTCTGGGGAGCTGACTACATACCAGGTACGGTTCTCTCTGGATTTTCCCACCAGTCCCGTTAGGTAGGTGACATTCATCATTCTTATTTCACCCATAATAGTGATGGGGCACAGCGAAGTCATCTGCTCAAGGTCCAGGCTTGTAAGTGGGGGGCACATAGCAATGCTAACGTGGAAGTGCTGTCCATCACTGGTCTGTGTTGCCTGGTTGTGAGGGTTGTTACCTGGCAGATTACCCCTGCCTGCAAGTCCTTGAACCTTCTGTGATTTACTTTGGGTTTTTCAAGTCCACTAGGGCTTTACCTCCTAAAGGTATTTTTTAAATATTGCATTATATGTTATAATATAATGTTATAATGATATCATAATATAACATCATATATAATATTATATATTATAGATTGTATCATGTTGCTATTTACTTTATATTGTATATGAATATATTATTTTTATTTTCAGTTGCTTCAACTTGATCAAGGAGGGTCCCTTATGTATACTTTTTCAAAAGGACCTTCTGAGATTTTTCACCTGTTTATTCTGTTTTGCTTCAGTCATAAACAATTGGATTATTAACCCCATACTTCTTTCAAAGTGTAGATGTATGACTTTGCTTAGATCTTTATTTTATTCTAGATCATTCTCTGTATTTGAAGGGAAAGCCCTTAACTGTCCTGGGTATACATAACATGAAAACAGTCTCATTTTCTTCCTTTGGGGGTCTTACGTGCTTTGCTCACCCCCTTTCCTCATACCAGCAAGTATATCTAGTGGACTGATCCTGCATGGGGAGGGTGGATGTGCCTGTTTAATTTATATAACAATAAAACACCAATACTTACACTTCTGAGATCCGAGCCCTTGGATGCCCTTCAATTGACAACTCAGAACATCTCCCCTCAGAGCTTCTAAATTAGCCACTGCCCAACTCCTGACAGAGCCTCACTGTGTCTGTCACCTACCGATGTGAGAAAGACAGAGGGGTGCACAGGGTCATGCTGCCCATTCGTCCCACGAGGCTCTGGAGGCTGTGGCTCTGCACTGACCTAGAAGGCCGGGAAGCAGCCCAGCCGGACAACATGAGCTCATCTCCCCAGAGACAAGCCTCACAGACTGCAGACTACAGTTTAGTAATATACTCTCAGCTTTTATTAATTAAAAAACAGACCGTGCCTCTCATGGGCCAGACTCCCTCTCCCTTTGTCCATCTACCTAAAGCTAGCAAGGTGAGATTGGCCAGAATGAGCTACCAGGGCGTCAACCAGAAAAAGGACCTCATGGATGATGTAGACCTGCCCTACAGGCAAATTCTCTCCTGCTCTGCCTGTCCCCCGGCTGGCCTTGTCTTCCCAAGGGGAAGCCAGTAGCCGAAGATTCAGGTGTGGGCTCTTGATGGGCAGACGCTGTCCGTGGTCCTGAGCTGCGGTGCCCACATGTTCTCGGTGAAGGATGCGCTCCTGTGGGCCAGACTGGCTCTCAGGAATTACAGTTAGTAGTGGGGGCTGATGGGGCGCCTGGGTGGCGCAGTCGGTTAAGCGTCCGACTTCAGCCAGGTCGCGATCTCGCAGTCCGTGAGTTCGAGCCCCGCGTCGGGCTCTGGGCTGATGGCTCGGAGCCTGGAGCCTGTTTCCGATCCTGTGTCTCCCTCTCTCTCTGCCCCTCCCCCGTTCATGCTCTGTCTCTCTCTGTCCCAAAAATAAATAAACGTTGAAAAAAAATTAAAAAAAAAAAAAAAGTAGTGGGGGGCTGAAGCACCAAGGAAGAAAAGGGTCTCTTTGCCAAGCCCTGTGCAGGTGTTCATGCTTCCCTTGGAATCCTCGTGGAGAGGCATGGATGGTCCGGATAAGATTAGGAACGCTGGGTCCATCCATGGCACCTGTATGGGGCACCCATCTGCACCAATCTGAACATGACCTGACAACTAGAAATCCATAAAACAGTGACATCCCTGGCTTTGCTTTTGCTACCAAGAAATTCTGAGCCAAATCTAATGTTCAAAAGAAACGCTATGATCCTGAACTTGTAGTATCCTCGCCTTACCCCTCCTGCCATGTGATCTTGAACTTTTATGTTCATCTCATCTGAATGACTCAGCTCCATTCATCTTTTCTTAGAAGCAGACTCAAGTCTTTTGGAAAAGAAACCAAAGGGAAAGTTTTTAAGTAAATATCAAGTCACTTGCTTTTTCAAGATTGAAAAGTAAATCATAATTTTGCCCCACGTGTCTGGCACAAATGAATATTAATGAATGAACCAGCCGCCAGCCGCACATCCACATCCAAGCTCTACCGCTCTCGCCAATGGGAGAGGAGATGTGGACGTTCCCCTGATTCTAGAAAAGAGCTGACTTCCCCACACGGGGGTCCTGTGGACGGGGCTTCTGGGGGTGATTTCATAGGATTTGACTCTTTGAAGCTCATTGTTCACTTATTTGTTCATTTATTCACTTAACAACCTTACATAAGGTAGAGTATAAACATGAAAAGATAAGAGTACTCCCAGAAATTGGAAGAGGGTCCCGGAAAAGCAGAAAGAATTGGCTTAGAAATGGATTTTGATTCTAGAATGGAAGCTCGCAAGGAACAACACGGGAGATAGGAGGAGGCATACACAGAAGGCAAAGGGACCCTAAGGCGTGGCAAGTGAGTGGGCTGAGATTGGAGTGTGGGGACACAGAGGGCTTCTCGGGCATGTGACCTCTGCAGCCACCAGGCCTGGGGCATAGAAGGCCCCTGTCCCTGGTGTCATGTTCTGCCATCATCTTGACAGTCTTCATCTTTGAACAAGTGGTCCTGCCTCCCAATTTTGCACTGAGCCCCGCAAACTACGCAGCGGACCCTGAAGAGAAGCTGAGAGACGGAGTGAGACACCATGGCTGGTCTTCTGCGTGGATGGGGGAGTTCTGTACAGAGTCCAGGAAGCTGCCGAAGCCCTTTTCCCCGGGCTCCACAGCTGGCTCAGGACTGTCCAGACCACACACTCCCCCTGTGCTCCTGGGGCCCGCTGAGCCTGCAGTCCACCCTCCCAACTCCTACACCCCAGGCCGGTGCAGGGGGGAGAATGCACGCGTATGGGCACTGGGGTCACAGGAAAGTCACCATCTGCATCTCAAACAGCATGTCCTGAGCTTCTCCCTCTCTGTTACCTGCTGTGACCCTACTTCCTTCCCCATTCTTCACTTCACATTCCACGAGCAGCCCCCCAGCCCTGCACCTGGATGCTTTCCCCTCCCTCCCCCTTCATTCGGAAACCACTTTCCATTTCTGTCCTTGTCCCTCCACCAGTCATGGTCTCGTTTGGGGCGGGGTGAGGGGGGGACCACAGGGGTGTGAGGACAGACCCACTGCACTCATTAATGGCATCTTGGCTGCGGCAGCAAATCTGTGTGCAGATCTTGCTGTCTTCAGCACCTAAACTTCTCCCTCTTCTGGGATCTTTTGCACAAGTTAATAAACAAGTTGTTTCTTCTAACAGAAATAGATCCATGTGTCCATGCATGCACAACCCTTTCCCTGTTCCTCAGCTACTCTCCTTCCTTGAGCTGGTGCACCTGTGCTGTACCAAATGCATAACCTTGTCTGCATATGGCATTCCCTTCCCTTGTGACTTTATTTGCCTTTTCTCAGTCACAGCTCAAGAGTCACCTTGTACCCCTCACAGGTCTGCAGCCAGGATTTACACACGGTTCTATCTGACTCCAGAGCAAGAGAGGAGACGGCCAACCAATGGAAGTGGTCCCCAAACACGCTCCCTGCCTACTTCCTTTGTGACCTGCCGAAGCTCTATTTTTGGTGCGGCAGATCACCTTGCTGTTCAGCAAATGTTCATTCTCCTGTCCCTGCTCCACCTTGGGCATGGACACACAGGTTGTTTTGGTTCATGGAAGGTGAGCAAGCACCATGCAAGTGCAAACTTGATATGGTACCTCATGGCTTTGCTCAGCTCTTGTGACCCTGTCTTCCACCATGAGAAAAACACATCCCGGGGGCCACTGGTCCAGAAGGAGAAAGCTCCTGGGGCAGAATGGAAGCCAACATTGACTGGGGCCACATGCAGTCAAGCCCTGCGAACGTTAGCCAACCCTCGCTTCCTTAAGCAAGAAACAGTATTCGCTCCAGGAAGCTGTTGACACTGGGGTTCCTCTGCTACACGAATTATCACAGCAAAGCCTGACGAATCCACTCTCCCATGTGCTGGTGTGACCAACCAAGAATAAAACAGATCCACAAGGCTTACAGGAAAAAGAGAAAAAGGAAATGCTAAGATCTTAGAACATTCACGGACTAAGCCAGCTTTTCGTGAAAGCTGTGTTTATAGACAAAAACTTCCAAAGATGCTCTCCCCCAAACACACCAATAATAACTGGCTGATCCATAAATCCCCTTCCCACTGTCAGGAAGACCTTTTTTCTCCTGTCCTTGTGCTTACATATAAAGGGAGCTGAGTGGGAGTACCAGTCCTGCCCCAGGGCCACCCTGCCCTCATCATGCCCCAGGGGAGGTGAAATGGTTTCTCTCCTGGTGCACTTGAGAGAAGAGACTGGATGGCCTACGCAGGCCCTTTTTCTCTTTTGTCTACTTTCTACCCACCTGTGCACAAGTGTGTGATCTGGTCCATTCTCTAACATGCTGTAAGGGGTCCCCCCCAGAGAGGAAAACTCAGTGACCGGGTGAGTGGGTAAGTAGGATCGAGGAGTGTGAGAGCGAGTCCACTCACTTGCAGCCCTAATTACATTCTATAAAGAAAAAATAATTAAATAAAAAATTTTAAAAAGACTATAAGATATCAAAAAGTAAAAAGAAAACAATCAATATAGTGCAATACTCAACAACACCAGGAAAACAAAACAAAACGAAACCACGTCAAAGATTCAGGAAACAGCTTTGCATTATTCCACCTCATTGAAACTTGATTTAGTCCATTTTGAAATAAGGGACACATTGTACATTTATACCAGTTATGATGATGCCATTAGCAAAATCCTTTAAAACAGTCCATCTCCAAAAAAGTGTAGTTCATAAAAAATTCAAAAAAGGTTATTGGGAATAAAGTCTGGTCCCCAGTGGTTGGACATCTATATTGTTTCCCAGCTTGTTCCTAATTAAGGGAAGAAAGACACAGATATTAATTGCTGATCTTCCATGGCTTCAACCTAAAATAGTTTACTGTGACACAATCTAGAACAATATAAAAATTATGTCTGTCAGGGAGGAAATGAGTGGGTTTAAGTCCAAGACCCATGAAGGGGTAAGCAAGTGATGTCCTATATTCATTCATGCCCCGCCCACCTTGGACCAGCATGGAGTATATGTCTCAAAGACCCTTAGGTAAAGGAGGTGTCCAGGGTAGGAGGTGAAACAAACTAAGCTATGGAAACCTTAAATCAATTTAATGTGTGACCATTTGTCCTTCCATGTTGGAACACTGATCAATTTTAGCATAAATAACAATTGACACCTTGAAGAGAAACATCAATGGTTCTCAATGGTTCATGGGATTGAACTCCTGCTAGAGAATAAAAAAAATATCCACTATTCAGACATACGTGGTGAATTCAAAACACAGCCTCTTGCTGAGAGGACTAATAACAGTCATGAGCCATGGAAGTTTCCGAAAAAGGCACGTGAAAATAGTTGGCAATTGAAGTGGGAAGAACCATAATTAATGAATTGCTAGTTGTTACTGTGAATTTTCTAGGCTTTCACCAAGGTTTTCACCTCTAGCTATACCTTGCAGCTTCCACATAATGAAGTCTTTAGAAGGATAGAAACTCCATACAGTGAGAATGTTTTCTAAGGAGGTTTTTCTGGTTCTGTGCAGAGGGGACTTCCCACATTAGAGCCAACCTTCTCACCTTCTAGGAAACCACACATGCACCAGACTTTTCACAAACCTTTAGAATGAAAAATTGTTTACCACTTATATTTATCATAGACAAATATCCTATAAATATCATAGATAAATGGGTTTCAGTCTATTTAGAAAAACCAGTTTAGGTACATCAAATTGCTCTAATTCTAGTCAGCACTGAAACTGCACATTTTACAGGGCACCTGGGTGGCTTACTCAGTTAAGCATCCCACTCTTGATTTCGGTTCAGGTCATGATCTCACAGTTTGTGAGATCGAGCCCCGCAGCAGACTCAGCACTGACAATGCAGACCCTGCTTGGGGTTCTCTCTCTCTCTCTCTCTCTCTCTCTCTCCCACACACACACACTTTCTCTCTCAAATAAATAGACTTAAAAAAAAAAAACTTCTCATTTTAGTTATTTCCATACCCCTGTCCAAGCAAATGTGTTTGTCATTGGAAACATCTGTTAAATAGTTCAAAGACCTCCTTTATTGTCTTCTCTGATCCTGGGAGTCTGTGGATCACTGATTTAAAGAGCTCTCCAACTAAAATCCTGTCCAAATAGAGTTGTAATGGCAAACATTAAATCCTTCATGTGGAGTAAATGTCTGGCTTCATGACAACGCTCCTACTACAATTACATGCTGCCAGAATTAGGGGGAGAAAATAATTCTTATCCACATGCCTATTTGAATACGGATTTCTTAATTCACCTGTTGGTTACCTTGGAAAATTACAAGCTGACTAGTGAAGGAATGAATAATACTGAGCTGGGGGTTAGTGAAACAACAATAGGGATATTGCTCTCAGAGTTGACTTGTGTGAGATTTCACAGTGAACCTTGCTGGATGTACAGGGACTTGCAGAGGGACCTTGGGGACCAGACAAAAGGATATTAGAAGCAAAACTAGTGCCCTAACCCTTCCTTGGACCGCTATAAACCCAGTCATTAAAATGGGTTCCATCTCTGATGATTCCATACTAAGTCAGTTGATGAGAAGTATTCCAACAAGTTTCCAGGGAATTTCATAACCATGTGGTTTTGTGCAAATGATGAAGGATGACCTTGTGTCTATTCTTAGGTAAGAGAAGTGAAACTAGAATATATTTTCTATTTTTATATAATCTATTGAAAACATAAATTCTGAAAGATAGAGGGGAAGAAAATGAGGGAGACAGGAAGGAAGGAAAGAGTGTGATAGATAGATAGGTATAGATATTAGATGATAGATAGATATAGATATAGATATAGATATAGATATAGATATAGATATAGATATTCCAGTAATACTATTTCTAGGGATTTCTCCTAAGGAAATAGTCATAAATATTAAGCTTTGAGATCACCTAAATATCCAATATTAAAGGGTTAGTTAGTACATGTCGACTTTGCAGTTGCTGGCAATTATTATTGCAAAGAATTTATAATATGGAGACTTTTTATGAAATTCTGAAGGACATACAACTGCGAGCATATTACATCTTTAACTGAAAATATGGGCAGTAAAAAAACTCAAAGGAAATACATTAATAGTAATAAACTCATGAGTGATGTTTAGATTCCACTGTGTAGTTTTCTGGTTTTCCAAATCTTCTTCAAAGAGGAGATACTACCCTCATGATTTCTATATGTGTGAGAATTCTAAGATGCATCCCCCTCAAATTTCCCACCCTCATCCCCAGGACTATGAGGTATGGTGTCCACAGTTGTGGTGTCTACATGACAGAAGGGATTTTGCGGAAGTAATTAAGGTTCTTAATCAGTTGACTTTGAGTTGACTGGGAGGTTATCCCAGCAGATCTATTCCAACAGGTGAGCCCTGAAAAGCAGAGAGTTTTCTCTGGCTGGTGGCAGAAGGGAAGGTCAGAGAGAATCAAACGTGAAAGAGTACCATACCGGCTACTGGCTAGGGTGATGGGAGGGCTGTTTTAACTATGTCTTATTTTCAGTGTGTCGATGCCCTGCTGGCCGCGGGGGGACCACCATTCCAGGATTAGATAATTCCTGACGACGGTGAACACCTCATCTGAGGAGTGGCTTCTAGATGCAATCCAACCCATGCAGAGCCCACACCCCAACTTCTTCTATCAGGTTCGCACACTCTGGGCCACTTTCCACCTGCCCTAATCCACCCAGGTCCGGGTACCAGCAACCACTGGTGGCCCCTGTGCCCCAGAGTCCTGAAATGATTCAAACCGGCCAGTCCTGAGCACGCTTACCCCACCTCTCTCGTTCCTTCCCTTGGAAGCCAGGATAAAGGCTCTTGTCAGAACTTTCCCTCCCTCCCTCTGCCTCCTGGGGAACCCGGCGCTGGCCCCGTGACCCACCAGTGCCTCTAGGGGGCGATGAGATACAAACCATCTTTCCGATAGAAATCTATCTCCTGATTTGATGGCCTAACTGACCTTCCAATTTTCTACTAATACACTGTGTTTTCAAACAGGGCCCACGAGGGGCGCCTGGGTGGCGCAGTCGGTTAAGCGTCCGACTTCAGCCAGGTCACGATCTCGCGGTCCGTGAGTTCGAGCCCCGCGTCGGGCTCTGGGCTGATGGCTCGGAGCCCGGAGCCTGTTTCCGATGCTGTGTCTCCCTCTCTCTCTGCCCCTCCCCCGTTCATGCTCTGTTTCTCTCTGTCCCAAAAATAAATAAAAAACGTTGAAAAAAAATTAAAAAAAATAAATAAATAAAACAGGGCCCACGTACGCCAGCCAGAATGCAGCTGAGAGGACCCCAGGAGCAGCTGGCAACTCCTGGCCAACACCCAGCAAGGGAACAGGCACTTCAGTCCTACAACCACAAGGTGCTGAACCTGAAAACACCCAGCGGAGCCTGGAAAGGTCTTCTTCTCCACCAGGACACAGATCACAGTGTTGTTGGGCCAGCTCCTTGATTTCAGCCTGCTAGTCACTGAGCGGAGAACGCGGCCCAGCCTGCCTTGATTTCTGAACTGCAAAACTGTGAGGTAATAATGGGATGTTGTTGGTTTTTTTTAATTTAATTTAATTAATTTATCATCATCTCTACACTCAGCATGGGGCTCAAACTCACAACCCCGAGATCAAGTGTCACATGCTCCTCTGTCTGAGCCAGGCAGGTGCCCCTGTGGTATTGTTTTAAGGCCCAAAGTTTGTGGTAATGCAATATGTATAAAGACTCTACATATGCATATTCATATATTGTTTGTAGTTTGCTTTAAATGCATATGCAATTTAAATTTGCTATATTTCTGGGGCGGGGGGGGGGGCTGCCTGGGTGGTTCAGTCGGTTAAGCCTCCAACTTTGGCTCAGGTCTTGATCTCGCGGTTTGTGAGTTCAAGCCCCACATCTCTCGCTCCCTCTCAAAAATAAATAAACATTAAAAAAATAAATTTGGGGCAGACTGGGTGGCTCAGTCGGTTAAGCGTCTGACTTTGGCTCAGGTCATGATCTCATAGTTTGTGAGTTAGGGCCCCGCGTCGGGCTCTGAGCTGACAGCTCGGAGCCTGGAGCCTGCTTCGGATTCTGTGTCTCCTCCTCTCTCTGCCCCTCCCCCGCTCATGCTCTGTCTCTCTCTCTCTAAAATAAATAAATATTTTTAAGAAATAATAAATAAATAAATTTGGTATAATTCCTCAAACCCAGATAAATCTTATCATCTTGCTTACATTTTCAGGACACAAGCAGCATGTTAAATCTGGCTTTTAACAGAAACCGAAACTATAGAAAACAGTCCCCAGAGCCCTGAGCAGAGGTCAGCCCTGCTCCACTGGAACGTCTCCACGGGGCGTATGAAAGCTGCAGGGAGGCCAGGCCAGGACGCGTGACCCAGGTTCTTTGCGGACATGTGAATTGCTCACCTTCTTCACACGGAGATGGCTGTGCCCGCTGCAAATGTCCGTCCCCGCTCTGGCTTTCGGTGACCTCTCACCACGGAGGCTCACACGCCGGCAGCCACGGCCACCTGGCCATCGTCACTCGTCAGCAGCGATCCCGGGAGACACGTGCGGGGACATTTGCCATGTGGCGTGCACTCTCAGCCTCCTTTGGTGAAGCAGGCCCATGTCACAAAGCACCTTCTTGAAGACCTCTTGAAAACTCCTCCCATTTTGACAAATGCTTGTTTCCAATCTTAATCAGGCTACGCCATGGATACGAGTCTTTAAAGCAGATTCTAAGACTTACCAAATGTATATCACACACCCGTCGTGTCCATGGTACTGGGCCCGGCGCTGGGATGCGCTGGGGTAAAGTAGGTTGGGTGTGGCCCCGGCCCCCTTCACCCCAGTTACGTCCTCAGAACTCTTCCTTGTCTGCAGCTGCTCTGTTCAGAAAGACCCGCGAGTCCAGCCCCCTGGGGAAGGGAGGTCCCAGAAACCAGCTCCAGGGTGGGGTCTCAGCCACCGTTCAGCCCTAGCTTGGGAGTCCACATCCCAGCCCCTGGCCCCGTCCACTCGGGAGCCCTCTGCCCCTCCACGCGTGGCCCCTGGTGTTTGCCAGTGAAATCTCAGCACCCCTGGCGCGGGGAGGGCTAATGATCAAACGGAATGCTGGGAGACACTCAGAGAGGATGCTTTCCTTCCGGGCCTTTCCATTTGCTGCCTGATCAGTGCGGCTGCTGTCTTCTCATTTGCCTCTTCCACACCAGCTGCCATTACTTAAACTTAATGGGCCTGAGACCCTGTTGACAACCAGTGCGTGGCTGCCTGGGGGATCTGAGTGCTGCCAGACCTGAGTCCTGCTTCTGTCCGCAACCTGGGCTGCCCCTCCCTGCAGCCAGGCCAGGTATTCCGGGGTCCCCTCTGGCCCCTTTGCTACAGAATCCCTGGAGCCCTAGACCATCCGCCCTTCAAGGACACGCCCTCACTTATGACAGCCCGAAGGGGCTGGCTGTGCTGCGGAACAATGCCAAACCCGTCTCCGAGCTGCTGGAGCAGAGGCAAGCTGTGATCCGATCGTGTGACTCGTGGAGAGGGGCGACCTTCCCTCTTCTACTCCATTTTCTATTTGCCCCGCTTTCTTTTGCATCCCTTTTGGGGGGAGGGGGAGGAGGTGAGAGTGATCTGAGCAAAAGACACAAACTCAAAGGACAGGGACCAGGAAAAGCGTGCCTCCATAATGGGTCCACTGACCTCAGCATCACCGCGAGATCAGTCCCGTCCTTCGTGTCCACACATGGTGGCCTGTGGTCTTTACACGTGACTTGTCACTTGGAACCAATCTTCCAAGCAACGTGCTCCAGTGGCAAGGATAATCTCACGCTCTCAAAGTCCGAGCAAAGAAAAAATAACTCTTCTACAAAAAAACCAACGTATTCTGCTCTGGGGTAACCAAAATCAACTCTTCATCAACAATCGAGAAAATACAAACCAATCCCAAAATTTCATTTGGGGCTTAACAAACATTTCTATCTGGCAGGGGCTCTGCTAAAGAAAGACACAGCAAAAGATACCAACGGATCATCACACACACACACACACACACACACACACACACACACCTCCCAAGTTCTCCCATTTCATCTAAAGTCCTTATACATAGAGCCCCAAGGCCCTATGTGACCTGACCTGACCGCATCACCTCCAGAACTCGTCTCCTACTACTCACTCTCTTGAACTCCCTGCCACGCTGGCCTCCTTCTTACTCCCTGGATATGTCAATCAAGTGCAGACCTCAGGGCCTTTGCACAGCTGCTCACTAAGCCAGGAATACTCTTCCCACCACGCACAAGGCTCTTTCCTTCCCTTCCTTCAGGCTCACACTCCAATGTCACTTTCTCCCTAGGCTTTCCACAGACGCTTCATCTAAAACTGCACACCCATCTCGTTATCCTCCGTCCCTTCTTCCTTGTTCAGAACAAGCAAGAAAAGCCTGGAGAAGAGGGGACATCGGGTCCAGAGGTCCAGAGGGGCCGGGACCTGACCCTATTACAATTCCGTACCAATCACAGGGTCTGTGTGCTCGTGCGGAAGGTCCATCCTGGCCCTATAGATTCCTTGTAACTCCCACCTCTCTTTTCCTCTGGACTCATCCCCCTCTCCCCCAGCCCCCACACAGGAAGAGGAGGTTTTCTCATGTGTTTGTGGAACAGACATGACACAGAGCAAGGACTGGGCTTTCCCCGGGCTCCAACCTCCGCACTTAGAGCACTCCCTGCCCCACTGGAGCTTCTTTTGCTCAAGGAACGGGCAGATGGTGTGGCCCTGGACTCGGTGGGGCCCAGGACAGTAAGTGGGACATACACACATGGAGACGTGCGGGGGCTTGTCCCTCGGGTGGCAGGTGGCCACGCCTGAGGCAAGGACGCCAGCCTGGAAGGAGCATTCTGACCTAAGCCTGGCAACACAGGGTCCTTGAAGAGCCATTTAAGAACTGTGGACACTTAGGGGCGCCTGGGTGGCACAGTCGGTTGAGCGTCCGACTTCAGCCAGGTCACGATCTCGCGGTCCGTGAGTTCGAGCCCCGCGTCGGGCTCTGGGCTGATGGCTCAGAGCCTGGATCCTGCTTCCGATTCTGTGTCTCCCTCTCTCTCTGCCCCTCGCCCGTTCATGCTCTGTCTCTCTCTGTCCCAAAAATAAATAAACGTTGAAAAAAAAAATTTTTTTTTTAAAAAGAACTGTGGACACTTAACCCTCAGGAGCAAGTAGAAGCCATGTACAGTTTTAGTCAAAGAAGGTACTTCGACCATAAAGAAGCAGAAACGCTCTGTGGTAGAGATGGCTGTTGTGCTCCTAATGTCTCCTCCTCCCTTTTCCCTTAGGAACAGAATCCGAACACTATTTGGGGTGACGATGTGTCCGGCTAAAAGACGACACGTCCCATCTGCCTGGCAATAACGTGTGGCCATGTGACTACATTGTGGCCAAAAAATATAAGCGAACATATGTGCAAGATTTCTGGGAGGTCTTCTTAAAAGAGTCTTCTACAAGTAGAAGGGGAACCCTTTTCTCCCTCCTCCCTATTTCCATTCTTGCTGCATAGGATACAGACGTGATGGCTGGAGCTCCAGCAGCCTCTTGGGCCGTGAGTTGTACATGGTGGTAGGAGTCACATGCTGACAGTAATCAAATAGAAGGAGGCTGGTCCTTGAGGACATGCAGATACTGTCACAGCAGCCTGGGACTGACAGCCCCCCCCCCCCAGCTTCTCCAGACAAAATAAACCTTTATGGCTTAAGTCGGTATTATTTGGTGTCTTCTGTTAAGTGCTGCCATTGTCCTCCAGCTAAGGGCCCCTGGGAACACACCTGTACCTGAACAAGTTGTGTTTGTTACTCACTGCAGTGAGACAGAACCCACAGTGTGGAGAACGGTAGGGCACCTCAGTACAAGCACCTGAGAAAGGGCTTACAGGGTCTGGCTTTATACTACAAAACTGTGGGTGGAAAGGACACAGTGTGAGAAGAAGACACCCTGAAATGTAATGTAGTTCTTTCGTATTTGACGAATACAAATTTAAATTTCCAGTTTAACATGAATTAATAAATTGCTAATGCCACTCGGACTTCTGGTCACAAGCAAAGCCCACGTATTTGTTCAAGCATATGTTTTGTTAATTTCCCATTCCCCAAGTCCTTGATCCAGGCATAAGCAAACTTCGGGGTTTGATACATCAAAATGCATGTGATTTGGTTAGCACCGGCTGGGATCAGCTTAAAGACTAGTCTACACTTCGTTCTTCAGGACAACAAAATAAGTCAGGCAGGTTCTGAAGTACACTAAGTCAAAACGGGGTGGCATTTGAATTAATCTGGGGATTGCAATAAGGAATTTATTTTGTGCTCATCTTTTATAGGTGAAATGTAGTTGCTCTGTGCCTGAGGCGAAAATCCAAAAATAACAAGGCTTCCATGTAATTGTCACCCACTTTAGATGCTGTTGAAAGAAAATTAATCAAGTTGATCCAGAATGTGAGGGGAAATACAGTATTTTTTAGTTAGTATTCTAAACTAACATAGCTATTAAAGAAAGCAAGGATGGTCATAAAAGGTGGCTACAGGAAAATCATCGTTCTGTATGTAAACGGCTTTGAATGTGTGTGTCATTTTTAAATAGGTGTTAAAATATGCCTACGTCATTGTTCTAGAACTTCATAGCATGAACTGGATAACGAACTGGCTGCTCAGAAACTGTCATCCATCCACACATCTGTTCATTTATTCAACAAAAACGTACTGAGCATCTAGGACAGACTTAGTTCTCTACCAGGAGTTGAGAGTAAACATCTTGAATTCAAGGTCTTACAACCTGCTGGAGGAGACACAGTAAGAAGAAACAGATACTCACCAAAAAGAAAGTGTTCAGAGAGTGGGGCGGGGGGGGGGGTGGCACGATGGGAACGTGGGTTATGAGCGCCTAACCCAGCCTGGAAGGTAGGGGTGCTTTCGGAGGCAGAGACCTCAGTGCTGGTGTAGGGAGGTGGACAGACCACTTCCAGAAGTCTGTCACGCAGAAGAAGGAAGGGTACGTGCAAAGCACAGAGAGAAGCTTTATTGTGGCAATGGCTAAGTAGCACACTCCATGTTAAGAACTCAGATTTCACCCCGAAGGAGCGGGGAAGCCCAAGCTGAGAGACGTGAGTCAGAGGAGGGACCTGGCAGGTGACGTTCAGAAATCTCTCTACCTGGCATTTGCAGAGCGGTTGGGCCAGCCGTGGAAACAGGACCAGACTAGGTAGCAGGTGTCATGGCCATTCCAAGCAAAACTGAAAAGATCCATCCCATGTAGCAACTGGGTTGAAGAGCTATGGAGGGAACGAAGTCAGATTTTAATACCGCGGATAAAGAGAAGCGGGGTCCTGGAGGCCGACGTGACCTCACGATTCGGAAGGGGGGTGGGTGTTGTTGCGAGAGAGTCTGCAGGAAGGCAGAGAAAGGACTTACAAGGGACAGAGGAGGAGACCGCTGATTCAGGCTGGGCCCCGAGGAAGGTGGCCGAGAGGGACAGAGCGCCTGGCCGGAGAGGGTGGTGGCACAGAGAAGGACGGACCTACTCTTCAGGACAGTGAGGAGGAAGGGAGGGCCCATCGGACCCCCGGGTGTACCGCGAGCAGGAGAGGAAGGACTTTGAGAGAAAGCTGAAGATGCCTTCAGACCCTCGGGTGGGTTGTGCAGCAGGGATCCACTTGGAGAGCTGAGCAAGGGCAGGGCATTTGGCATTTGGAATTAAAAGCTGCCTGAAGACGAACAGAAGAGAGTTACAAGCATCGTATCTCACGGAGAAAGACGGTTTGTTTCTGATTTCGGCAGGGCCAGCGAGCAAGGTTACTTATTTATTTACATACATACTTATTTATTTAGGCGTCAGATGAACAAAAAGCAAAAGGATGACTGAATTCCCCCAGGGAAAGCGAGCATGGCAGCCGGAAGACCAACTCTTTGCCAGCAAGAGCATGCATGACAGGCGACTGACGAATCAGCTGAAAGGAAACCAGCAAAGCCAGAGAGAGGCTGGTGTCATCGATGGTAACTCCCATCTTGGGGTCTAGACTCAGAAAATGGAAGGCATGAAACCAGAGGTCCAGAATGTGGGTGGTGAGGGGTTTGGGCGGGGTGGGGGGGTGGTGGGGAACATCAAGACTGGAATGAGTCAAAGCACAGAAGTAGCAGGGCGAGAGGTTTTTATTGGGGAAAAGGTACCTCCAGAAGCTGTGGTCACAGATGTGAGGTTTTGAGCTGCGGCCACACCGTGTGTGTGTGTGTGTGTGTGTGTGTGTGTGTGCGCGCGCGCGCGCGAGATGCACTGCAGGGAAGGGCCATCTGAGTTGGAAGATTATAAACAGGTCATGCCAGAGGCCAAAGTATAATCCATGTATTTTGTGCGACATTGTGACAAAGGCTTAGCAAATATCCGAATATTCACGACATTCGGATCAAAGGGTACGGCATTCTCCTTCAAAGTGCATACCTCCCATCTAATGGCAAGAAAACATCAGGGCGCCTGGGGGGCTCAGTCGGTTGAGCGTCCGACTTCAGCTCAGGTCATGATCTCCCAGTTCGTGGGTTTGAGCCCCGCGTCGGGCTCTGTGCTAACGGCTCACAGCCTGGAGCCTGCTTCGGATTCTGTGTCTCCCTCTCTCTCTGCCCCTCCCCTGCTTGCACACTGTCTCACTCTGTCTCTCAAAAATAAATAAATGTAAAAAGAAAAAAAGTTTGGGAAATATCAGACAACCCCAGTTTGAAGGGCATTCTACAAAATTCCTGACCATGACTCTTGGCATGTGCCAGGAGCATAAAGACACGGAAAGCCCGAGGATCTGTCACAGACTGAATGGACCAAGGAGATACGACAGCTACACGCAGCATGGATCCTGGGTTCGATCCTGGGACAGAATAAAACATTAGCAGAAAAGCTGATGAAATCTGACAGAGTCTATGACCTAGCTAAGAGTAACGGATCAGCGTTAGTTTCTTACTTTTCATAGCTGTGCTCCAGTTATGCAAGATGGGATGCTGGGCGAAAGTTATACAGGAACTTGTACTATCTTCGCAACTTTTCTGAAAGTTTAAAATTATCTCAAACTCAAAAATTAAACAAGAGACGGGTGTGAAGTCAACTATTTGTCCCAGAGAATCGCGGATGCCTCTGGCCCTACTATTCTTAAACCATCTCATCATGGAGCCTTCGACACGAAGTCCACTCTCAAGCGAAAAACACCGCAGCTAGGAGCTGCCTGGGGCACCGCAGTTATAAGCTTTCCACTTCAAAGTCAAACTGGGAAACCCTGCATTCACATAGCAACACGCCCGCCACGATCACGATAGCTCCTCCCGACATCAGCAGGACCGCCATGATTCATGCCTGCGCAAATTACCAAGTGTGTGGTAGGGAGAATAATGCCCCCGACCGAAGAGGTTTACGTCCTGAGGCCCAGAACCTCTGAAAATGACAGGTTACGAGGAAAAGGGGAATCTGACTTCCGGATAAAATCGAGGTGGCTAATCAGCTGACTCTGAGCTGAGATTATCGTGCGTTATCCAGGCGGAGCCCGTGTCACCAGAAGAGTCAAAAATGGAAAAGAAAATCGGAAGAGAGAAGCAGACGGACGGCCGAGTAAGAAGGACTCGGTCCAAGGTTCCCAGCTTTGAAGATGAAGGAACGTGGGCAGCTTCTGGAAGCTTGCCTTGTTAGGCAAGGATCTTTCAGAAAGGAACCCAGTCCCGGGGCACCGGGGTGGCTCAGTGGGTTGGGTGTCTTGACTCTTGATTTCGGCTCAGGTCATGATCCCAGGGTCGTGGGATCAAGCCCCGTGTCAAGCTCTGTGCTGAGCCTGCTGAGATGCTCTCTCTCTTTCTCTCTCTCTCTCAAATTAAAAAAAAAAAGAAAGAAAGAAAAGAAAGGAACACAGGCCAGCCAACATCCAGGTTTTAGGGCAGTGAGACCATCAGACTTATGAACTGCACAGCTGTGGGATAAAAATGTGTTGTTCTGAGACACTACATCTCTGGTCACTTGCTAGGACAGCCTCAGGGACTGACTCGAAGGACAATAAGGCCCCTGAGAACCTTGTGCTGTTGTGGATCCAGGAAAACAGAGACCAAAACTGGCCACGGCACCACTGACCGTAGGTTGACGTCTGGGAAAACGCCCTCTACCGGCGACAAATATGGGAACAGATTGTACCAGATACTCTTAGAGCACACAGCACGTGTTCGACCCTCTGGACAGAACAAGGCAGAGCTCCAGAGTGAGGCCTGCCTTGTTCCAGAACGCAGGCCCTTCACCAACCAGAAATGGGGAGTCACCCCGGCTCTGGGGCACCGAGGTGACTGCGGCTGGAAGGTTCTCATGCCCATCCTGACACTTCGTAGGGACACCGACCCTCAGCAGTAACTTGGCCAGAGCCTGGAGGTCTGAAGTGAGCAGCAGGCTGATGCAAGTCGACTTGAATGTCACATTTAAAATGTAGATGTTCAGGGCACCTGGCTGGCTCCGTGGGTTGGGTGTCTTGACTCTTGATTTCGGCTCAGGTCGTGTCCCCAGGGCAGTGGGAGCGTGGAGCCTGCTTAAGATTCTCTCTCTTCCTCTCCCTGTGCCTCTCTCCCCCGTGCTCAGTCTCTTTCTCTCTCTCTCTCTCTCCCTCTCAAATAAATTTAAAAAAATTAAACAGTAAAATGTCAATGTGTCATTGGCGTTTTGTATTTGATTTCGGGGGGATGGTGGATGGCCAGTGGTCGGCCTCACGAGACTCATGGATACACCTACATAAACCAGGAAAACAAGGCCCCATGACGTGGCTCCAGGCACCGAAGCCAAGGCACCCTCACCCCCACACCTGCCGTGTGGGGATGCCCTGGACCTCTGGAGATACGACTGGCGGGGCCACTTGCAGGGAGACCCGTTCCCTTCCCTGCCCCATTGACAGGCGCGTGTTACAGGCTTTAGAGCTTTAACTCCTTGTTCCTGCTGTCATCGGGTCTTGCTTGTAGGAGACCCCCTGCCCCCCCGCCCCACCCAGCTAGCCAGTTGAAGCCAGCAAGGAATCTGAGAAAGGCCACCAGGGGCCCAGCTGGACAGCCCAGCGTGGGCTCGATGGCCAGGAGAGACACACTGAGGGTCAGGCCCTGTGAAGACCCTCGTGCTGCCCCCGGGGCACAGACCCCGAGCCGGTGGGCACAGGTGTTAGACTCTGCCCTCCACCACCATCGCGGCCCAAAGGAGCAAGCATGGCTGCTCCCCTTCCAGAAAGCACCTTCCTAAGGCTCCCCACTTCCTCGGACGCAAAGTCATCCAGGCACAGCCGGCCCAGGTCACATGTCTGCATCCTGGCCCAAAGGCATCTGGGAATGCACTTCCTTGGCTTCTACCCTGGGGAGTGGGAACAGAAGATACGGCACATGACTATCACCTTTCTTTTGGGGCAGGACTTCCTCTCTCAAGGGAGAAGGAGAAGAAAAAGGAGGAGAAGAGATTCTTCATATTCTTAGTGATGATATATTTAATCAGGCAACCCCCCCTCCCCGCCTAAATGAAGGACAAAAACCTCACAGACTGGGTTAATAAACGCTATCAGCCTACGTGCTGCTTACAAAAGACACACAAAAAGTAAAATAAAGCAGACAACCACAAATAAAAAGATGAATGTAGGCCAGTCAGGCGACCACGTACAAAAAAGAAATGAGATCTCAGTTAACACCAGAGCAAGGAGAATTCAAGACGAAATGGAATCCATGTGACAGGGAGGAGCACTCATCAATTTAAAGGATAATTCATTATAAGAGGAAAAAAGTCGTGAAACCCTCAAGAGACAAATAGCATATCCTCAAGGAGATTGAAAAATAAAGGAGATGGAAATAAAAAAGCACACTTGACTAAAAACACCGAAAATGGATTAGGACACGAACCGCAGGGTAAAACAGACCAAGTACACAGGAAACGTAAATGGTATCACTGTGGATTTATTAATATGCTCTATTCTGTGGGCTCACAGGGAGAAGATAATCGGCTTATACGCATCCACAGAATTAGTAGCAAAACATGACCTCATCTAAAGACAGGAAGAAGTTACATATTAATAACAGTTTAAATACAAGACTTCCTTCCAGAGATGTTAAGACATCCTCACAAATAACTTTTGATTGAAGAGTAAACAGAAGTGCACATTCTAAAACCGTCTGCCATTTTCATTAGGGCTGTAGCACCCCTAACCTTTAGGGCGTGTAGTCAAAGCTCTATTTATTTTTTTTTTTATTTTTATTTTTTTAATTTTTTTTCAACGTTTTTTATTTATTTTTGGGACAGAGAGAGACAGAGCATGAATGGGGGAGGGGCAGAGAGGGAGGGAGACACAGAATCGGAAACAGGCTCCAGGCTCTGAGCCATCAGCCCAGAGCCCGACGCGGGGCTCGAACTCACGCACCGCGAGATCGTGACCTGGCTGAAGTCGGACGCTCAACCGACTGCGCCACCCAGGCGCCCCTCAAAGCTCTATTTAAAAGCGAATTTATTTCTTTAAATGCTCTCACTGTTAAAAGAGGAAGAATAAAATCTGTGTGAACTATGCATTTGCTCAAAAAAGTCATAAGCTTTTTTTTATACAAAGCCTTGCTCGCTTTAAGTAGCTAAAATAATCTGATACCAAAGTCTACAAGGTTGCATGCATGTAGATAGATACGAAATCCTAAAATATTGGCAAATTGAATTAAACATGTGTCAAAAGAACATTCCAATGAAATACAGAACTAATACTGAACTACATTACTACAATATCAAGCTATCACTTCAAAAGATCAAATACACAAATATTTCAGCAGACACTTTAAATGGCTTTTGACATAGTTCAATATTTATAGCAGGTTAGCATTTTTAATAAAACAAATTTTAAAAATAATAGTTGGTGAACATGATACAAACAATGGCTATCTTAAATTAGTGGGCAAAATCATGTCTAAAATTCAAGTGGCTTTTCCAGAGGAGTCAGAAATGAAACCATCATGCCTGGTAAGTACACTAACGTTTATTGTGTTTGCGGAAGTTGAACCTAAGATATTATAAAGTAAGCATTAGAAAGAAGAGGAAACCCAACGGAAAAGAGGCAATAACATCCATACTTTTTTTTAATGTTTATTTGTTTTTGAGAGAGCAAGAGAGACAGAGCATGAGTGGGGGAGGGGCACAGAGAGAGAGACACACACAGAATCCCAAGCAGGCTCCAGGCTCCGAGCTATAAGCACAGAGCCCTATGCAGGGTTCAATCCCATGAACCGTGAGATCATGAACTGAGCTGAAGTCGGATGCTCAACCGACTGAGCCACCCAGGCGCCCCTAAAGACATCATATTTTTTAAAGACCTCATTGTACTTCTAGGGAAAAAAATGAAAGGGCCTATTTTGAAAAAATACATCAGAATTAATCAGGGGGCCCAGTAAATTTTTCACAGTCAACATAAATACCAAACGCCACAGTTTTACTCTGTATTGCCAATACCCTGTTAGAAAATATAATAGAAGAAAATCGACAGGAAACACAAAATATCTGTCTAAAAAGAATCGAGTCATAGACGCTATGAAGATGGCCAAGGGGCAGAGAGAGACAGAAGAAACCAGTCGACAGCAGAACTTGGAAAGGGAACAGGGGAGGGTCTTACAGGAGCAGCCACGCCAAGAGGGAGTCGACAAGAGGGAATTGTGAAACGTCGTATGTTGCAGAAATATCGTGAAGGGTGGGGGAGCAAGCAGCCATTTGGATTTGGCTGTTAACCCTCCACGACCACCCAGGGCTCACTGAAACCTCTGAGATCATGCGAGGGCACGTGCCTGCAGAAAAAAAAGAAACAAAGCTTTTCAAGATTTCTTCCATCCCAAGCTAGGTCTAAGTCTCAGACATTCCAACAGTGTGAAATCAATACCCTGGGAAAACATGGCCTGTATGTCTGATGGATTATTTAACACCAGGAAAGAGGAGGCAGTCTGGGGAGTTTGCTGCAAGAAAACAGCTTTTTAGCCCTTTTTCTGACGTGCCCAATACTCCATTAGCAGCAGTCTCCCCGCTGACAGTTGCCTCAGCTAATGACTTTAAGGAAATCAATTTCTTTTTCTGAAATCTGACTTGCCCCCAAAACCAGCAGTCAAGACTTCCCTAAAACAAAGTGAGAGAAAGCGGTCTACTTCATATCGACTTTAGAAGTGCTCCTTCAATTCCAAATTCAAACAATCGGGAAACAGTTACTGGACCATGAACACACTTAGAAAAAGAAAAAGGAATCTAGAATACAAACATGACTTAGGATCGAAGGATAATTTGCCATCACTAACTTTGGGACTTATTTCTTATATTTTTGACAGCTTTGAGGTATAACTGATATGCTGAGCATTACACATATTCAATGTGTGCAAATTGATGAGCACAGACAGAAATGACCCCCTTTGTTTTAGGCGTCAGTCATCTATATGGCAAAAATGAGAGCTAATTTAATTACACAACAAATGAATAATGTTGTAAAGGTCATAAAGACACCTGAGATGCACATTCCCTGAATGACTCACTTAGCTGCTTGATCCCTGTTTATCTCACATCACCAACATGAAAATGTGTGTGAAAATAGTTCATAATGGTAAACTACTACATAATTAGGAAATGTAATTATCACCAACCTACCTACCCACTTTACAGCAAAACAGTGAAGATATGAACCTCTACAAGAAAAGTGTTTTGAACTATTTTGAAAAGCAGAAGGGGGGCGCCTGGGTAGCTCAGTCGGTTGAGCATCCGACTTCAGCTCAGGTCATGATCTCGCAGTCTGTGAGTTCGAGCCCCACGTCGGGCTCTGTGCTGACAGCTCGGAGCCTGGAGCCTGTTTCACATTCTGTGTCTCCCTCTCTCTCTGCCTCCTCCCCTGCCCACACTCTGTGTCTCTCTGTCTCTCAATAATAAATAAATGTTAAAAAAATTAAAAAAAAAAAAAGAATCTGACTTCCACTCAGGTCATGATCCCACGGCTCGTGGGTTCAAACCCCACATCAGGCTCTGTGCTGACAGCTCGGAGCCTGGAACCTGCTTCGGATTCTGTGTCTCCCTCTCTCTCTGCCCCTCTCCCACTCAATGCTCTCTCTCTCTCTCTCTCTCTTTCTCTGTCTCTCTCTCAAAAATAAACATTAAATTTTTTTTTAAAAAGCAGAGGAAAGGCACACATATAAAACACTGAACAGGTTGTGTCCGAATATCCACACAGGTGGCCAAAGTTTCTGTGAAGAAGTTGCATTTATTTTTATTCCTAACTCACATCTGTAGCACTTTTTTTAATGTTTATTTATTTTTGAGACAGAGAGAGAGAGAGACAGAGCATTAGGAAGGGAGGGGCAGAGAGAAAGGGAGACACAGAATCTGAAACAGGCTCCAGGCTCTGAGCTGTCAGCACAGAGCCCAACGTGGGGCTCGAACTCACGGACCACAAGATCACGACCTGAGCCAAGGTTGGATGCATAACCGACTGAGCCACCCAGGCACCCCTCACATCTGAAGCACTTTATGATGTAAATATTTTGCCAAAATCTAACTTTATTGCAAAAGGAGCCACCTTCTTCCAAAGTTTTAAAATGTGATCATTTTTCCCCCCAGAGATAGAAACCAAGATCGTTAGGACAGATTAAAGCAGACAAAGGTTGCATCCTGTGTCTTGCACATACAAAGCACTGACACACACCATCAGGAAGAGCGGGCAGGGGGCCCCTGGGGGGCGGAGTCGGTTAAGGGACCAACTCTTGGTCTCAGCTCAGGTCATGACCTCACGGTTCACGAGTTCGAGCCCTGCACAGGGGTCTGCGTTGATGGAGGAGCCTCTGGGGATTCTGCCTTTCCTTCTCTCTGCCCCTCCCTGGCTTGTGCTCTCTATAAACGAGTAGCAAACAAACGAACAAACTTAAAAGGAAGAGCAGGCAGGTGGTCCACTGAGGGGAGGGGCACAGTCCCGGCTGCTGGGGGCCACTCGGCCCCACACCCAGCTCTGCCTCCCACCGCCCGCTCCCCTGCCCACTTAGCTTCAATAAAATACTGAACCCACAGGGGTTCCAAACGGTGTGGAAAGTTCTAGCGTCACGCTGAGAATGTAATGGGTTTCGACAGAAGTGCAGCCGCGGCCGCACAGAGAAGCTGAAGGTGACGGAGAATCTAGCAGAATCTGAGCTCCCTGAGCCTTCGGAGGAGGAAGAGGTCTCTGGAGGTCCAGGGCTTGGCTGAGAACAGGGTGGGGACAGGCCGACCGCACGGGGACCGTCCCCGGGGAGCTGGGAAGAGAAACACTTATTGCCAGCTGGGTGTGGGGAAAGAAGAGACCCCTCAACCGCGAACACAGAAAGCGTCTTGGGGTCAAGTAAAGGGGTGCCCTTGGCCGCAGTCGTCTGAGGCGGGTGAAGCCTCGAAGTCGGTTGTGACACTCGTGTCTCCAGTTCCTCGTGGCACCAGTGTCTGCATTGGAACCCAGACTTGGTCACCAGAGTCACCGGTTGGCTTCGCTCACCTCTCGGGGTCTCCTGCTACTTGGGGGACCCCCCTCGCCAGCAAGAGGGGCATCTGAAGGACCAGAGCTGCTCGAGGTCGGGCTTGTGGCCCAGGAATTTCGGGTCCTGTGACCTGGGTCGGCTGCGGTCACAGGAGCGCAGAGAAGGAGGTCAGTCTGTTTGCTCGAATCCAGCATTGTTCCAGAGTGTTCCACACAGTCCTGCTTAATCTCCCACTTGGGGGAGACACTATTTTTATGCGTTCTTTTGAATGACATTCTGTGGCCCTGTCCCAGGAAAATACTCCAAGTACTCTGTATGGAGCATAAATGTGATACAGGAAAGGGAGCAAACCCTCTCCGCTCTGCTCCACGTCGGCACACGCGTCCAGAACGCTTACCGTGACCGACGGGTGACTTGGAGAGGCACAAAAGGAGGCTTCTAGCATCCTGCACTTTTTCCTCAAAACTGGTCATCAAATTTTTGTTTCAGAATAAGACAAAATAAGCTCGTTGGCAGGAACTAAGACAGCGACAGGCCAGGGGTCTCCCAGCCCTGGGCAAATGAATGACGCTTCACCTGGGTCCCGCCCAGCAGCTGGGGAGACCCCGGTGACCTGCTGCAGGGCCACCAATGCTCCTGCCACAGCTGACGTGTGGGTGCCCTGTGGGCCACGTGTGGTGCTCCTGGCAGCTTCCCTGGGACACACTGGGTGTGCCCCTGGTCACTTGGGGGCCACTCCTTAGCCTCCCCACTGGGGACTCCCCTCCCCACTGCCTTGAGCTGTGGCACCACCACTAGGACTGGGACTGGCGGTCATGACGCTGTGGAAGGACAGACAGCCACCCTCCACCCGTCCCCGATGGGCTACAAGTAGGTCATAGCAAGGATCCTACACTAAAACAACAGCAACACACACACACACACACACACACACACACACACACACACACACCGTGGAGTCTGACTCAGACCCATTCTGCTGTGATCATAGGAATCAGTAGGAATACCCAGCAGGTTCACGGCGGCCGCCCTTGTGTTTCCAGACAAGGAAAAGGGGAAGCAGTGTAGGCAGGGGAGGGCCCAGCGGGCCTGCCCGGGAGACCATGGCCAGAAGTGAGTCAGCTCAGGGGCGGCCGGGTGGCTGAGTCGGTTAAGTGTCCGACTCTTAGTTTCAACTCAGGTCATGACCGCAGTTTGTGGGTTCAAGCCCCATGTCAGGCTCTGCAGAGCCTGCTTGGCATTTCTCTCTCTCTCTCTCCCTCTCTCTCTCAATAAATAAATAAATAAACATGAAAAAAAAAAAAAGAAGTCAGTCAGCTCAGCTCAGTCAGCTCAGCTCAGGCAAAAGCTCTGAGCGAGCCTTGCGGCCCAGCAAAGAGCAGTGTGTCCAAGGGGGGCAGGCCCCCGGCGGCCACCTCTGCCGGCAGTCAAGGTCAGCAGGGCTGGGCACGGGGCCAGCGCTGTCTAGGCAGGGCGCGGGGTCAGGGAGAGGGACGGCTCGGCACGCAGCCTCCAGAGCCAGGATGCTCTGCCCGTGTCACCAACGCAGGCAGCACTCTGCAATCTGGGGCCAGTTTTTCCTCTCTCCTCCCGACCACATAAAGCTTCCCTGTGCCAGATCCTGTGGGAGCTACATGACCGCTGGAAGGGTGATGAACTGACCAGCACTCTCCAAGCAGAGCACACACACACACACACACACACACACACACACACACACACACGACTGGAACCAGGAAGTTTTCAGCAACTGGCTGCATGCGAATGAATCTGTGGAATCAGGACGACAGCCCCTGTTTCCAGACTCCCAGCCCAGGGCTCTGGCGTAGACCACAAGCCTGAGGGCAAGGACCCGCTGACCTCTCATCCCTTTAATGCAGGTATCGAGTGCCTTCTGTGCCCCAGTCCCTCCGGTAGGCACTGAGCACACGGTGTCCCTTCTCCCACGTCGCGTATCTTCCTGTAGGGGACATCAACATCGCTGAATAATCGTGTAAACTGGGAACAATTGTGTAAAACCCATCCGTTTTCCTAACAAGAGGGACAGACTTGTCTGGCAAATGCCTTTTGCCTTTTGCCTTTCTCCTTTCTCCTGCCTGGAATATGACTGTAATGCCATCTGAGATCAGAAAAAAAAGAAGCTTCCATGCTAAGGATGGAGGGATAGAGACACGGAAAGAGCTGGGGACATCGATACCATGGTGCCTGGCACCAGCCTGGACTGCTCCTTTCCAGGCTTCTTGTTACATGAAGAAAAAATAAACCTCCGGTTAAGCTGTTGTACTCAGCTGTCTGCCTCATGCGCAGCCAAAGCAACCCCTGATACTTTGTAGGCTTACGTGGTTACCTAGAAGGGTTTTACTGATTCCCCCTGTGGCCACACTAACTGGGCCAGACTGAGAAGAGAACGAATTTCAAATCTAGAATAAGCATCCATCCAATTAGGAGAGAGAATTGTCCCATCCAGATGGAAAGGGTCCAGTGAAATCTACCTGCTACCAGGTAAATAATATCTCCCCTTAGGGATGATAAAAGTGTAGTGGGGCGGAGACTATGGAGAGGCTTACAATAGCCAAGAAAGTCCTGGAGAAACAGACAGACAAGGTGTAAGGGGTTCCGAAGATTTCCAGTAGCAGAAATCACGCTCTGGGCTTCATCAAGGTGTCAACACTGCAAGGGATTAATTCCATTCCAGCATCGCTGTGCTCAGGAGCAGAGTTCAACACAAAGCTTAGGTCCTGGGCACGTTCTTGGCCGCATTTGTCCATGACAAACGTCTCTAGCAAATTCTCATTCCCACAGCCCGAGAAATTGCTTCTTGTAGAAGAAGTTAGTAGACTCAGCTTCATATTGGAGCCAAACGTGGGAGATGTGCCCTGTGTCAATATCACACAGTGACTCAGCCCCAGGGCCTCCAATTCCCTGAGCCTCTACCTCCGAAATCACAAGTTCCCTTTGGAGAGAATCTCATCAGCACTGCTGTCTGGATCGAAGAAATCAGCCGTGGCTGTGGGCCAGGCTCATGTATCACAGATCGCGGGTGGACACTGTGCCGTGGACACAGAGCCTGCACCAGTGGGGGTTGGGAAAGAACACACAGGAAGTTGGAAAGGGCCAGCCTTAGACACCATCTTGAAAGGAACCATTGGTATTTCTGCAGAGTATTTCCCATTACTACCCTAGGGTCGCAGAATGGCGGCCTTAACAACGTTTCAATGCTGTCACATCTTAGAACGCAGCTATGAACCCAAAACAAAGCAGTTGCATTTTCTTACTTAAGCGGGCGTCTACTTTTTACTGCGTGGGTCCATGAAGGGAAAGGAGCAGGATAACCAACAGTGGAAAAGAGACCCCATTCATGAAGCCCTTCGCCCTGGGGACAGACAAGTACTCAGCCATCTGCACCGTGACTCCCATCCCGAAGCACTCAGACAGGGTGCCGGGAGCATGGAGATACACACGTAACCAAGTCTCGGACACGAAGCTCCCCGAGGAGGTGATGACTAGCCCGTGCCTGAGGGAGCACAGGGAGAGGCATCCAGAGAAGGACGCATGAGTCGGACGCTGGCTGGCGAAGGTGTGTTACTTATCTATTGCTGCATGTAACCAATTGCCCCAATCTTGGCAACTTAAAGCCACAGGCGTTTACTGTCTCCCAGTTTTTATGGGTCCGGAGTCCAGGTGCAGCCTGGCTGAGTCCCGTTGGGCAGGGTCTCAACAGGCTGCAGCCAAGGGGTCAAGGGTGGAGGGGTCCGTCCCTTTCAAGACAGTTGGCATCATTCATTCCCTTGTGGGCCATTGATCAGAGGCTGCCGTCGGGCCTGGGGGCAGGGCCTTTGCAGCGGGCAGCTCAGGGCTCGACAGCTGGCTCCGTCAGGGAGGATGAGATGGAAGTCATGGTCTCTTGGGAATCCAGTCTTTCCCGCGAGAGGTCAGTCCAGGAGGAACTAGGAATTGTTGTGAGCGGCTATGCTGCAGGCCCTAGTGTTGAAAGAGCAGGAAGAGTCCGCTCGCCCTGGGGAATGACGGAGACGGACCGTGAATCTCGCGTCAGGACCTACACGGTGCACATAAGCGTGTAGATACCACCCAGCAGACCGGAAACTGTGCCGTTGAGCTGAAGTCCTGTGAAATCAAGGCAAGAGGCATTTCAGCTCCCACAACCTGATTGTGGGCCTTACCTGTTGTGAATGGGAATCCTGAATTTTTTTTTAATTTTTTTTTTTAACGTTTATTTATTTTTGAGACAGAGAGAGACAGACCATGAACGGGGGAGGGTCAGAGAGAGGGAGACACAGAATCTGAAACAGGCTCCAGGCTCTGAGCTGTCAGCACAGAGCCCGACGCGGGGCTCAAACTCACGGACCGCGAGATCGTGACCTGAGCTGAAGTCGGACGCTCAACTGACTGAGCCACCCAGGCGCCCCAGGAATCCTGAATTTAACAGGATTACGAATACAGGTTGAACTTAATTCTTCCCAAACGGATAGAAAAAAAAAAAGCACGTCTGCTTTTATACAATTCCAAGCCAGAGAAAAATAAGCGATCAGCATGTAAATAACATCTTCGTCTGCAAAGGTAAAATCCTGTGCAGTATTTGTTCTTGGAAAGGGTACACTCCCCAACGAATCCTTTATGCGTCTCGTAAAGCTGAAGTCATAAATACGCAACACGGGGTGGGGGGGGGGGGGCGGGGGTTATGTCAAGTATAATTGACTACAGTTCAAAATATTACGGAAGCGGAAGATTCAAATATGGAGAATGACAATATGGAGACATAAAAGTTATTTCGACCTAATTGTTCAAGAGCCAACCAAACACTCAGAGACCGCCTTCTCTGGCACGCCACTTCTCTGTGGCCTGCTTCACTTACTGGCCAAAATGACAATCAGGAGCGACAGTCAAAAGGAAACCTAGGAATCAAAATTCACTTACGGCCACTGTAACACAGAGCTGTTTCTGTTTATGGGGTTTCAGAAGACATGGTGAAGATATGGTTTAAATTGTGCTTAGAAACTTGTGAATCAAAAATCATTATTACTCCTAAATCCTGGGCTTGCTTTCCAAGCCTACCAGAAAAAGAAAATACTCTTATGCAAAGAAATTGACCTCCTATCTCGTTCATATGTTCGTTCCCATAAAAAATGAGAGAACTTCAACCCAGAAAACATAAAAGAAAGATGAATAAACCAGACTGCAGGGAGCAAAAGAATTAACTCTGAGAAGTTAAAAAAAGAAGTCCAAAGTTATAAAACAAATGGAGAACTAGAAAAAATGTTTGCAACTCATTTCACCGATAAGAGTTTATTTTCTTAACACATAATGAGCTCCAATAAATCTTTAAGAAACAGGCCAACAGTGCAATAGAGAAAAATGGTAACAGTATGTAATAAGGGATTTTGCAGAACGAGAAGTAAAAATGGCTCCAAAATGTCGGAAATGATGCTTGAATTGGTCCATCCACTTCTCTCCTGAAACCTGGAATCTCCCCAATTCTTCTCTGTCCTCGTGCCTCTAACAAGTCAGTGCCTCCTGGGAGCTCTGTCTTCTGAAAGGCCCAGAACCCCACCCACTGCTCACGACTGTCACCTCTTGCTTGGATTATTGCCATGCCTACCTGAGCTCCCTCCTTCTGTGCTTTCTTCTCTACCGCTCCCCACAGGGCTCCCGGAGTGGCCCTTTCCAAAGGTAACCCTATGTTGGCTTCCCATCTCAGAGTCAAACCAGAGCCCATTGGCTTCCAAGGCCCACGCATCTGGTCCCCGCGGCCTCTTCAGCTTCCTTTCCTATCACATTCTTTCCTTGCTCCTGACTCTAGCAGTTCTGGCCTCTTCGTTCTCTCTCAAGTAGGATTGGAAGATCGTATTTCCCAAAGATGACAGCAACAATATCATCCAGGGTGGTTATTTTTATGCATCAGCTTGTCAGGGCAACAGTACCCAGATATTTTGTTGAAACAGCTGTCTACATGTTGCCGTGAACGTGTTTTTTAGGTGAGATTAACACTGAAATCAGTGGACTTTGAGGAAAGGAGATTATCCTCTATTAGTGGGTGGGCCTTGTCTAATTAGTTGAGGACCTTCACAGGAAAAAGACTGAGGTTCTCCTAAGGAAGAAGGAATTCTGCTTTCAGACTGCCTTTAGACTTGAGCTCAAACATTAGCTCTTTCCGGGGTCTCTAGCCTGCCAGCCTGTCCTGTAGATTTCAGACTTCCCAATCTCAAAATTGTGTGAGCCAATTCCTTAAAACAAATTTGTCTCTCCCTCTCTCTCATGATAGATATATAGATATATATAGATGATAGATGATAGATGATAGATAGATAGATAGATAGATAGATATAGATGATAGGTAGAGAGATAGATAGAGGAGATAGATAGATGATAGATAGATAGGTAGATAGACAGA